>NC_056737.1:354707605-354722605 GCF_019279795.1 Protopterus annectens | reverse complement strand
GATGACCCTGGTCTGCAAGGCCATGAAATGCATCATCCTGGAGCTTATAAACAAAGACATTGGTAACCTCCAAACTCTGGACCCCTCTCAGTTTGGGTTTGTAAAAGGTAGATCATGCCTCCTAAACCTGATTGACTTCTTTGAAGCAGTCACCAGAGCCGTAGATGAGGGTAAGGTGGTGCACACAGCCTATCTTGACCTCACCAAGGCTTTCGACACCATCCCCCACTCAGGTATTATAAATAAACTCACTGGACTGGGCATAAATCCCTTTGTCACAAGATCGGTGGCCAACTGGCTCACTGACAGAACCCACACAGTGAAAGTAGCCGACTTCAAATCTGACGTCCGACCAGTGACAAGTGGAGTACCAAAGGGTTCGGTCCTGGGTCCTCTCCTGTTCAGTATCTACTTCTCAGAAGTCCAGGATAATACAGCTGTTATCTGGTTAATGAAGTTTGCAGATGACTGCAAACTAGGAGCCATAATAGATTCACCTAAGGATGTGGACATTCTACAAAGAGGCCTCACTGATACTGATGCTTGGTGTCAAAGTCATGGCCTAAAGCTCAATGCCAAGAAGTGCATTGTCATCCCCTTTGGGAAAAACACTATACCCATGAACTACCACATAGGCAGTAGCCTACTAAACACTAAAAGTGTGACAAGAGATTTTGGGAAACAGGTGGACAGTAGTCTGTCCTTTGATAATCACATTACCACAGTAGTCAGGAAATCCTTTGACATGGCACACCTCATCACAAAGGGCCTCTCCTCCAGAAAAATAGAGGTCATCGTTCCTCTCTGCTCATCCCTCATCAGACCCATTATAGAGTACAACTCCCCATTTGGCATGTACCTCACAAGACTTCTACAACAATTAGAAAGGCCACAGAAATACCTCACTAAGAGGATTACTGGCCTCAAACAGATGCCATGCACAGACTTTCTAAAAAAAACTCCAGCTCTACTCCATCGCATATCATCTACTCAGAGGCGACCTCTGCCTAACATACAAAGCCAAATCTAAGCCAGATCTAATGAACATGTTACACTTAAAGAAATCCCAATCTCTCCAGGCCACACACTCCAGGGACCTAAAACTTGTCACCACAATAAACACAACATGCTGGAGGAATAGATTCCTGTCTCAGAGACTTCCCATGCTCTGGAACAGACTACCCATTCATGTCAAGCAAATCTCCTCATTAGCTCTAAAATCTTGACAATTGGATGGGAAACAGGAAATTCACCCTGGGGATCACTTGTGTGGCTCTGCTCGACAGGGGCACAGGAAAATCATTTTCTTGGGTGGCAAAAGCCAGGGAACCTCTTTTGGCTAAGCTTATATAGGCCCCAATGCTGATGGTCTAGTACTTACCTATGAACCCATGCTCTTTGGGACTGAATAAGAACAATCCATGATTTGCAGAGATGGCTTGGAGAAGAAAATAGTGAAAACTGTTAGTTTAGATCAACAGTGGCAGTGCAAAGTGAGAGACTAGACTAGCGAAGGAGGTAATTCAGATGGAAAGGTGGGAAACTAATTTGTAGCTAGTGACTGAGTGTATGCAGTGGCTTGAGGGCTGGAGGAAGAGGGCAGGGGAGTGGGAGTGAGTGGCTTACTGCTTCCTATATCAAGTTGAGGTGGTGGTCCAATCTGCAGTGTCAGATCACATTGGAGAATGAGGAGGATAATGTGCAGCAATTAGATTGAGAAAATGCAAATGGCCGCTGCAAAGCTGCCTCAGCACTAGCCCTCTGAGGAAGTACAGCTCCCTGTGGACAGTAAGTATTGAAGCATAAACATCCAGCTATGAGAAAGAGGAGGGAGTCATTTTTGTCTGTCTTTGTGTAATGAGCACACCCATCAGACACCAAAGGAGGCAGGGAGTTTGCTCTACTCAGAAAACCCCTTATGGCTCCTTAAATGACAGTCCATCTCATATAGTTTTCACCACTGATGAAAGGAGAACAGAAGGCCTAACTGGCAAAAGTTGGAGCTATTAGTCAGTAGGCACCGGGGATAAACAGAGAAAGAAGGAAAAAAGTTAGAAACCAATATACTAATGACAATGGGAGCACAGAAGGAAAAATGTGCAGTATTGAATTAGGCATAAATGTATAGTGTAAACAAAAGGGATCTAGGAAAACACATTTTATAGCAAATAGGGACACCAGCAATCAGACTTTTTTTTCAAGTTTGCAAGGCATATTCCCACTTTGTAGAAGTTAAAGATGACTCTGGCTTACACTGAGGAATTAAGCACAATATATAACTTTCAACCTTTTAGCACAAGAAATCTGGACAAAGCAAAAAAATAATGGGGGGGGGCAAATTTTAAATGTTGCTCTTATAAACTTAGAAAGTTGTTAGAATAAAAAGGTATTGTGTTACCATTAATGTTTTGAAGTTCAAATATCTGTCATTATTTAGTGACTTCAGTCCTCAATGGTTTGTCAGAAAACCACAAATTCTGGGAGGAACAGACCAAAAATATGATGCAAAAATCTGGACATTCTGCGAAAATCTGGACAGTTAAGAGTTATGGAGCCTACATGTGTCTTTTCTAGCTAGTGCGGGGCACTGCTAGGCAGCATGTGCTCAGTGGGCTATCTTTCTGCAGGTGCATGAAAAATGTGCCCGTAGTTTTGTACTTTTGTCCCCCCATTGTTTTTGGTTTTGTCCAGATTTTTTGTGCTAAGAGGTTGAGAGGTATGGTAGGCTCATGGACGCTTCAGGCAGAAAGCAGTACACAGTGGATGTAAAGAGGAGGAGGAGTTAGGAACACCAGAGGATAACCAGGTAGTAAATCATCATGCATATTTATTAAAGTACAGTCAGTTTTTTGCAGTGAATACCAACTACTATACAAAGAAGAGAGGCCCAGAAATAGAAGGAATTCAAAAATTCTGGTTTATAGGTTTGCAGTTATGCACTAGGCTAGATGCCCATCCAGACCATTTTAAGCCTAGCCAATTTCCCTTCAAAGGTGGGAATAAAACCCTGTACCTTATATCTGTAAGGTAAACAGGTAAACACGTTAATTGAGGTAAATACATATGCCTTAGATGATTACTATAGTTCTTTTACATAATTTACTCTAACCATTTTCTAAGACCATATCTTTATTCAGAAAACAACAAAAGTGGTGAATGACATTCAGTACAATTATTAAATTGCTCCAATAAATAGTAAATTTCAAATATATTTAGTTGTAAAAGTCAAAGACACCTAATGTCGACTTGCAAAAAGTCATCATTAAAACTTAAAAAATGCCAACACTGATATGCCACTAAACATGCGCCATGAAACAGCCCCATCCCCTGCTAATTATGAGATCGAACAGATATATGTATATGAAATCTGCCATCAGAACATAATCTTCTCCAAACATTTGATTGATAATTCAGCCTTAATAAATACTTGATATGTTCTGTTTACATCTGATAAGTACAACTGCTTTTAATATATTTATTGCCACTAACTTTTAATTAGTCCTTTACTGACATCCCACACAGAACTGCTTTCCTGCCTTATAGCTGTTCCTTTCTGATACAGACTCCAACATTCTATGATACTTGATTGAATAAAGTAGTTACTCAAAATAAATGGACAAATGGATGATATAAGTTTTTTTTGCATATCTTCAATACACAGTTAGATATGTCTTTAAGATTTTCCCATTTTCTGATTTCATAAATTGGCTAAATATAATTTGTACTTTAACAGGCTTTGCTTCTGAATTTGTCTAGTGTTGGCGATGAAAATAGACAATTAGGTTAATCCACCCACTTGTTTAACAAAATAATTAATAAATAAATATATATATATATATATATATATATATATATATATAAGAATAAGAAGTGTAAATTACAAAATGTAATGAAGACAATTGCTCTGTAGAAGTCCACTCATCTGGATACAAAACTATACAGATGATCGCAAGTTGCCAGTGTTTAATAGACAGGCACTCTTTTCAGCTACATGCAATTTGCATTAGTTCTACAACATACAAACACAACATTCAGCAGTGGGCAGTCAGAAATTGAGTCACTGTGTTAGACTGAACTGCAGTGGATTTTATGAAACTGATACCATCACTTCTAAAATCCAGAACAACTCTATTGCATTTGATATTTCAGAACTGCAATACTGCATATAGAAAGTAAGATATTATTTGTGCAATGTTTCTGTGAACTACAAGGTCATCTCTTGTATTTTACTGTGTGTGCACATCTGTTGTTCCTAATAATACTGTCATGAAACTTTAATGATGGCAAAACTGAGAGATAAGCTCAGACTGTACTGAAAAATCAGGTCAGCTGAATCCATTATTGTGTACTGAGATGCTTAAAAGATGATAACTTTACTTTTTTGCCACAGTGAAATATTGCTGCGGTCTTGTTAGCCTAAAGTGTTATGACAGGATAATGGAAACAATTTAAGCCATCTGTGAACTGACTTGGAATGGAAACAGAGTGAGAGAAGGCTACATTTATCTGTATTCCGGATAGAGCAGGCTTCACTGGTTTCTTTGTGATGGGTTTGTACTCCAGACTGAGGCTTGGTGATTGATTGACTTGACCTGATTGTTACTTACATCCACTACAAAGTTTCAGCTGTCAAGCAAGGTAACTGAACCTACCCCCACAGACCCTAGGACAACATACCTTGACTGGTTATGAACGTTAAGTGCTGTATTGCCTTCAAGTCAAGTTCTCAGATGTTATCTATGTACCTACTGAGATGTCAGCAAGAGATAAAGTGTGCATGCAGGGTTCAGTTCCTGTATTTTACTCAAAATGTTCTGAAACCTATAAGGGGTTATTAACACAAGAATAAACATGCCACACTAACTGAAAACCTAAATGGGAGGTGAATGACTTGCAAAAAAAAAAAAAAAAAAAGTATTCATCAGGCAAGCAGCAATCTGCTTAATGTTGCAGAGGTCAAACACATAGTACATTTCAAAATGAACTTATGAATTAATCACATCATTGTTTGGACTGCAAAATTATAATGGTATTTTCTATCACATGAATTGTAATGGGAAATGAACTGACTGAACCAAATGAGATAACGAATGAGAGGAAAAGGGAGGCCCCAGAACAGAAGTGCATAATGAAACCAATTGTGTAAGGTATTAACATGTGATGACATATCATGGAAAGAGTTTATTTTATCATTAGTTCATCATCGGTACATTGTCTACATTGCATCCAGTCAGAATGCTTTCTGTTATCTTTTGTTTGGGGATCTAGCTCCTTTGTTAACCCCCAACAACACTTTTTCACTGTGTTATACAATGGATGTGGGGTGCTGAGCAACTGGCAACCCTTTCACAAAGCTTCATACAAAGCAGAGTCGCAACACAAACATGCTAACAAGTTGCTGTGCTGTGCTCATGAATAAGGATTCCTTAAACACATTTCATCAAGTCCCTCACAATCTTCTTCTTCTTTTCCCGGTTAGGGGTCGTCACAGCGGAACTCCGGTCCACTAATGATTGGCAGTAGATTTTTACGGTGCTGCGTTGCCAGCCCGATGCCCAACCTTCAACGAAGGCATGCCTATTTTATGCATGTCTTTCGAATGCCACTCGACCATGGGGAGGACATGCAGACTCCACACAGAAGGCACTCCAGTCGAGAATCGAATGGGAGAACCTCTTGCTGTGAGGCGACAATGCTACCGCTGCACCACCGTGGCTTAATTCCTCACAATACTCATTAAAATCTTGTAACACCCCTACTTTGAAGTTAATTGGAAGGTTGGCATAATGGTTAAGGTTTTTACCAATGAATAAAATACAGATCTGAAAGTCCAAAGAGATTCTTGATTTTTTTATTTTTTTAATGTAATATTAAAGCTTAAGAGCTGTTAGGTGATACCTTAGTGAGACATACAGCACCATTAGACAACAGGAATCCCATGTCAGGCACTTTGACATATCTTAAAGTTTGTAGTTGGAGCAGAGACAACAGTTATATGAGCAAAAATCATAAAACAGTAGCTATCACTGTGGTACTGTGATCTGTAAAAGATGGCTATTGCATGTGCCCTAGAAATCATTAACTATTTTCATACACATAAGAGCAGATTCTATACTGCAGCTGTATATTTTGGTGAATTTTACTACCAGAATTTCAGATGTGGTGGTTAAAATAATTATATAGGTCCAGTGATGCCATTGTCAAACCACTTATGTGAAGGATGTTGCTTAAAATGAGTAAGAAGCCCAACATCAGCGAGCAGTGAAGAATAATATAACACTTAATACATATTAATATCACAAACACAGATTTTGCAAGGCAAATAAGAACTGCTTGTCCACCCATCCATATCCTGCAGTGGCTACTTAACAAAAATGCTTTCTCAGCCTCATTCCTAAGAAATGCTTTATTTATGCCTATTTACTCTTGAGTTGTGTTACTAATTTCATTACTTGAGCTCCTAAGAAAAGTTGTTTCAGCTATTTCAAGATCCACTACACATTTCCTCATATTCCTGTGAGCTACCAGCTGTATTCGCTTTAATTAATACATCACGCTTTTATGCACATATTTTGACAAAAAATGGTTTTAACCATGCAGCCTTCCCTCTTTCATCAGCAGAATATGTTGTGAGTTCTTTAATTTCATGAACAGTAACAAGTGAACTGATTCCTTTTGCTCTCTTGTATTTTCTCACTACATTATACTCAGAGGTAGGCACGGTCGTTGTACCAGTAGCTGTTGCACATCACTACAAGCTGAAAATGGGCTACCACCTGGTTTTAATGTCTCTAATGGCAAGGAAAGATTCCCTCCTCAAACTAACTGATCAGGCAGAATTAAAGAAGCAGACTGGTGCTCCCAGCTCCCACCAGAAAATGTTATGGCAGGGCATTTAATGGACTGCAACAGTTTGCAATCACAGAATGCTCTGACCTGGCTGTGGATGTGTTACTTTTCAGAATAAAGCCTTGCCCACATTTTATTTGTGAGCTATGAAGACCACCTCACTCTAAGAACAAGTGACAAGGAGGTTATGACCTTAATGAGACCCAACACTTGGATAAATCAAGATGACCACTCATTCTTTGCTTTGGATCATCTTGCTGTAGCACTCAGGAAGGAAAATGATCTTATATCCATCTGTAACCATCTTCTTCAACAGATGCACTTCTAGACATATGTAAATGGCTCTCCTGGAAATATAAGCTAAGCCAACTTAACATTACAATAGCTAACCCTCAACAAACACATCATCCTTGTAAGGAACATACTGTACAGTCTTTTTTTTTTTTAATTCTGATTTTGTGTGTGTGTGTGTCTGTGCCTGTGTCTGTCTGTGTGCTGTAAAAGAATTATCACAGTCTAATCTCTGAATTTCAGCTTGGAAATTATCGTTATTGATAACAAGCTGTCTCTACAATACATAAACTGATTTTTAGACATTTTCAAAATTAAATACTGATTTATTTATCTGTTTTTGTTGCTGGAAGAGTTTGACTGAGCTATCATAGCCCCTTTTCAGCAGAGGCCTGGGGAGAAAAGCTCCAATTACATTCATTGGATGTTTAAAATAACACAGAGTGACAGATTTATTTATTTATTTATTTATTTCCAGTTTGATAACCGGGGAAGTCCACTGGGCCCGAAAGCCCATTTTCAGTGGAGGCCCGGGGAGAAAAGCTCCATAAAAATACATTACACACAAAAACACTCTGTGTTCTAACAGATTAACACTTTAACAATTTCCAAAAATGTAGTACATTTGGCAGTATACTTCAGAAATTAATATAATTATGAAACTGTATTGTTAGTGAAGTAGAGAGAGATAAAAGGAAATTATATATAGATCTTGAATGCAAGAGCAGTAAAACAGATGAGAAGTGAAGAAGATGTAATGAATTTAAAGGAGAAGAGGTGACAGGAGGAAGATGAAAAGTATGGAAAGACCAATATTCATGTTGTGTTTGAGTCAAAAGTATACCTTATGACAAAGGCAAAAGATTCAATTGTGAGACTAGACCTGCAAGTGGGCAGAGGGAGGAGAACGCTTAAAAGGAATAAATACAGGGTTTAATCAGGAAGAGAGTGGTGATAAAGAAGTAGAGGGAGGGTGCCAAGGTGAGCAATCTAGGTAGGAAGTATACAATTACATTTCCAGTTTTGGGAGAGGTGAGAATGGAGAAGAGCTTTGAAGTGTTCATAGCTTGTAGTGACTCTTAGAAGGGAAGGAAGCAAGTTCCATATTTTAGGTGTAGTATAGGAAAGTAGAAGATCGCCAGGGGTCGCTTTGGGTTTGTATACTGAAATACGATTCTGGTGGCTGGATCTTAGGGGCCTGTGAGGGGTATATAAGGGCAAGATGTTAGATAATGCAGGGCAAGCAGTAGGTTTAAAAATTAGTTTGTGTGCAGTAGTAAGTTGGAGGTAATTGAGGAGATTAGGAGTTCTAGCCATTGGAGACTACGGAGGCAGATGCAATGGTGTGTAGAATGAGTGGAGTTAGTAGCGAATTTGGCGATTTTGTAGTAGCAACTTTCAAGTTTTGAGGAGATAGAAGAGGAGAGATTGGTTAGAAGAGGAGCACCATACAGTAGTGAAGGAAGAAGGTAGGTAGTGGCGAGAGTTTGTCTTGTAGATGGAGTAAGAAAGTTGGCATTTCTATAAAGCATACCAAGCTTCTGATGTGTTTTTTATGTTTAGTTGAATATGAGTATTAAATTTCAGGTGTTCATCAATGGTAACTCCGAGTAATTTTGCACAACTAACAACATCTACTGGGGACTGGGAGAGGCTGGAAATTTTGAAGGATGACTTATCAAGAGTCAGAGCTTTTGAGGAGGAGAAGAGAATGATATGGGATTTATTGGCATTGAGGGAAAGATGGTTATTAAGCATCCAATTTTCTGTCGTTGTGAAGGCCAATTGGGTTTTGGCTTGAAGCTCGGGAAGGCTAGGGGCAGAGCAGATAACAGTGGAGTCGCCTGCATATTGTACTATTTGAGACTGAGGAATTGAAGAGTGGAGATCATTGATAAAGATATTAAAGAGCAGTGGCCCAAGAATAGAGCCTTGAGGGACTCCGGTAGGGGTAGGTAAGAATTCTGAGGTACCAGTCTTCCATTTCACAGCTTGGGATCTATCTGAGAGATAACTTTTGAACAAAGAAAGGGAGTTGTGGGAGAGATTGAGGTTAGAAAGGTGGTTGAGAAGGAGTGTGTGGGATATTGTTGTGAATGCCTTGGAAAGGTCAAGTAGAACAGTGGAGACAATATTTCCAGAATCACGGGCATGGTTGATAATGTCTAGGAAGGAAAGGAGAGCAGTTATGGTACTGTGGCCAGGCCGAAACCCATGTTGAGTAGGAGAGAGGAGATGGTTATTGAGGAGGTGAGGCATGAGTTGCTGGTGGATACATTTTTCAAGGACTTTTGAAATAGGGGAAAGAATGGCTATTGGGCGAAAATTAGAAATGTTATTATTTTTGCCTCCTTTATGGAGGGGCAGAATGTGGGCAGCTCGCCAAAGTTTGGGAACATAAGATTCTTGGATGGATCTATTGATGAGAATGCTGATAGGTATGGCGATCCCATCTGCTGCAAGCTTGAGAAAGAGTGATGGGATGTTATCGGGGGCACTGGAGCATGGTTTGAGTTTGGAAAGAAGTTGTTTGATACTGGTGGTAGATACGGGTTGTAGAATAAAGGTGGGAGGGTGGTTACGAGAGCTGGAGTGAGGGATGGAAGGTGAAGAAGGCTTTGGGCTTGGGATGGGGGAGGAATTGGAGAAGGATTTAGTCAGTTCTGCTATGGAGCTGGTAAAAAAGGAGTTGAAGAGTGTTGCAATTTCTGTGTCAGTCTTACTGTTGTCTGGACAGGGATTGGATTTAGTACCTGGGTGCAAGAGGGAATTGATGGAATTCCAGAACATAATGGGAATATTTGTGAGAGTAGACTGAAGTTTGTTGTAGTATGATTTTTATCTTTTATAATAAGTTTTTTGCAAGATTATGGAGTTGCTTATATTGAAGTAAAGAAGCTGTGTTTTTATTTTATTGTATTGTTTCCAAATTTTGTCCCTTTGTAGCATTATCGCTTTTAGTGTCCTTAGTTAGCCAAGGGGCAGAGTTGAACTTTATTGGCTTTGTTCGAGGAGGGGCTTGGGAGTTTAGGATTTTAAGGAAGGTAGTATTGAAGACTTCTAGGGCTTCATCTAGGGGAAGAGTGTTTAGTGATTCCCAGTTTGTTAGTTTAAGGGTTTCAGAGAATACTGAAGGGTTAAAATTAGTTAGGTTACGGGAGTGGGCATATTGATGTTGGTGTGGGAGCTGTTGGGTATTTCGGTTAGTAAAGGCTGGGAGATGGTCACTTATTGAGTCTGGTAAGGTACCAGAGTTGGAGATATTGTTAGGGTGGCTGACTAGAATCCAGTCCAGGGTGGACCCTGGAGGGTTAGTTTTGTTAGGTCTGGTAATGTTGTTTATTAATTGAGTAAAATTATAAAGATTGATAGACTGAGAGGGAGTATTATTATTAATTGTATTCCAATCAATATTGACATCACCTAGAATGTAAGTCTCCTGTTTGATATTGTTTGTTGCCCAAAAGAGAATATTCTCAAGGGTGGAGGTGTTGTCTCCAGGAGGGATATAGATGGTTATTACACAGATACTTTTGAAGTTGTTTATTTTGAGGATTCCTATGATTAGTTCAGCATTATTAAATTTAGGGATGGGAGTTTGGTATGGGCTGAGATTTAGCAGGCAATTGTAGACCAAGGCTACACCACCTCCTTTTTTGTTTTGGCGATCAGACCTAAGAGCTTGGAAACCAGGTGGTAAAATCTCAGAGTTAGTAGTTTGTGGTTTTAGCCAGGTTTCTGTTACTGCTACTATGTCAGGTGTAGTAAGATTTAGCCAGGCATGGAAGTTTGTTATTTTGTTATTAATACTCTGGGTATTGATGGTAATGAATTTAAGGTATTTATGGCTGTGTCTATTTGTGGAGGTAGTGGGAGAGGGATTATTAGTAGGTGTTGGCCCAGGGTTGGGATGGATATCTCCTGCAAGAGCAAGCCAAGAGAAAGGATAGAGTAGATGAAACTTAGAATAGAGAGATAAAATAAGAGGGAGATGTAGTTTAAGTTTGAAAGAGGAAGATTTTAAGCAGACTGTGTGGAGTTTTAGTTTAAAGTAATGAAATGGATTTGGTTGAAGGAGGGAGGGAGATATTAAATAAAAATGGGGAGTTGAAAGTTGGGTATAGGAGATAGTGGAGGGTGAGGGGAGTGGGAAATAGGAGGGTAGTGTGGTAGAGGAGTAGGAAGAAGCATTATACAGAGTGGTAAGAAGGAAAAGACATGTAAATGAGGTGAGATAGTGTGTATGAGACATGGATGAGTAGGGTAGGATAGACATTAGAAGAGAGGGTAGGGACTGACTGGGAAATTTAGAGATATAAGGAGAGAGCAGTCAGGTAAGGGGAAGGAGAGGGGGAGGGGTAGTGTACAGAGAGCTATCTAGGAGGGGGTGGAGCAATGAGATGGTATAGGTTGAGGAAAATGGGGGAGGGGTCAGGAAGAGACTATAAATGTAGATGTACTGGGGGTGGGTGGGATTTGGGGGTAGGGTAGGGAAGCGGAGTGAGCCCGCAGGGCGAACGGAGTGGGTAGAGCCACTGAAGGAGAGAGGCCAAGGAAAAACAATCAGTGGAGAGCAGATAAGGTAAGTTTGGGGATGGGTGGTGGTAGAGGATGGTGAAATGTATGATATATGTATCAAGAGCCTATCTGTAGAGTGAGGAAATGCAACAGGTAAGTACAGCGGACAGGGGTGTAGTTGGATAGAGTGGACTATAGTGGATTAAGAGGGGAAAGTAAGAATAGGGCTTTGGAGATTTCAGGGGAAGAAGATAAAGATTAAACAGAATACAAGGCAGTTATTGGGTGGAAGTAGATTAGTGGGGAGAGGGCACAATCTAGTGGCCAGATGCTGAGATGTAACTGTGGTCCACTGAGGCAATCTAGGGGGTATAATAAGTAAAAAGAGGAGGAAGAGGGCAGTGTAGATAAAGGGAGCTAGGAGAGGAGGAAGGGTGGCTGTACAGAAAGTAGAGGAAGGGTTGACTGCTGGCTTCTTGGCAGGGAAGCATTCACAACAACTAGCAGGGCTAAATAACCGTAGTACAGTAGGTTTAGCAAATGGAGTACATACTTCCTTGGTTCCTTCGAGGGGAGGCTTGGTTCTAGTCCAATAGAGGGATGAGCAGCACAGTTTGTAGGATTGCTTGTTGGATTGGATAAGCTGGGAAAGCTTGAAATGTAGGTCTGGGTGTCCACACAGGTGTATCCACAAAGGGAAGAACAGGGACTAACAGTTCCTTGGTTCCTTCGAGGAGGCTTGGTTCAAGTCCAATAGAGGGATGAGCAGCACAGTTTGTAGGATTGCTTGTTGGATTGGATAAGCTGGGAAAGCTTGAAATGTAGGTCTGGGCGTCCACACAGGTGTATCCACAAAGGGAAGAACAGGGACTAACAGTTCCTTGGTTCCTTCGAGGGGAGGCTTGGTTCAAGTCCAATAGAGGGATGAGCAGCACAGTTTGTAGGATTGCTTGTTGGATTGGATAAGCTGGGAAAGCTTGAAATGTAGGTCTGGCCGTCCTCACTGGTGTATCCACACAGGGAAGAACAGGGACTAACAGTTCCTTGGTTCCTTCGAGGGAGGCAAGGTACAAGACCAATAGAGGGATGAGCAGCACAGTTTGTAGGATTGCTTGTTGGATTGGATAAGCTGGGAAAGCTTGAAATGTAGGTCTGGCCCACACAGGTGTATCCACAAAGGGAAGAACAGGGACTAACAGTTCCTTGGTTCCTTCGAGGCGAGGCTTGGTTCAAGTCCAATAGAGGGATGAGCAGCACAGTTTGTAGGATTGCTTGTTGGATTGGATAAGCTGGGAAAGCTTGAAATGTAGGTCTGGGCGTCCACACAGGTGTATCCACAAAGGGAAGAACAGGGACTAACAGTTCCTTGGTTCCTTCGAGGGGAGGCTTGGTTCAAGTCCAATAGAGGGATGAGCAGCACAGTTTGTAGGATTGCTTGTTGGATTGGATAAGCTGGGAAAGCTTGAAATGTAGGTCTGGGCGTCCACACAGGTGTATCCACAAAGGGAAGAACAGGGACTAACAGTTCCTTGGTTCCTTCAAGGGGAGGCTTGGTTCAAGTCCAATAGAGGGATGAGCAGCACAGTTTGTAGGATTGCTTGTTGGATTGGATAAGCTGGGAAAGCTTGAAATGTAGGTCTGGGCATCCACACAGGTGTATCCACAAAGGGAAGAACAGGGACTAACAGTTCCTTGGTTCCTTCGAGGGGAGGCTTGGTTCAAGTCCAATAGAGGGATGAGCAGCACAGTTTGTAGGATTGCTTGTTGGATTGGATAAGCTGGGAAAGCTTGAAATGTAGGTCTAGGCGTCCACACAGGTGTATCCACAAAGGGAAGAACAGGGACTAACAGTTCCTTGGTTCCTTCGAGGGGAGGCTTGGTTCAAGTCCAATAGAGGGATGAGCAGCACAGTTTGTAGGATTGCTTGTTGGATTGGATAAGCTGGGAAAGCTTGAAATGTAGGTCTGGGCGTCCACACAGGTGTATCCACAAAGGGAAGAACAGGGACTAACAGTTCCTTGGTTCCTTCGAGGGGAGGCTTGGTTCAAGTCCAATAGAGGGATGAGCAGCACAGTTTGTAGGATTGCTTGTTGGATTGGATAAGCTGGGAAAGCTTGAAATGTAGGTCTGGGCGTCCACACAGGTGTATCCACAAAGGGAAGAACAGGGACTAACAGTGTTCCGACGCTGAAGCCAGAAGAGCGCAGCAGCCAAAAAGTTTGTTTATACTATAAGGTTTATACTATAAATACAATCAACAAAAGTATGAGATTCATAGATTTTGCAGTCTGTATTCTATGTAACGTATTATATAGTGTGAAATAATATCAGCAAGGAGTAAACATTTGTTTCTTAACCATTTAGAAAACAGGTTTGAGAGAAGATTATAGACCGCCAGAAAAAGTAATAGTAGCAGAGTGTGAGTTTTGAGAATAGACAGAGGGTATCCTGAGAATTAAACCTAGATGTGTCAGACTGGGATAGTTACATGTGCAGGAATGAGAATAGTAAGAGATTTCTGAGAGTGTCTTTGAGAAGGAGAAAGTGGGAAGGTATCAGAAGAGGACAGTGGGAAGAGAATAGGGGGAAGAAAGGGGGAAATAGAAAATTCACCCCGGGGATCACCTCTGTGGCTGTGCTCGACAGTGGCACAGGAAAATAATTTTCTTGGGTGACAAAAGCCAGGGTACCTTTTAGGCTGGGCTTCTATAGGCCCCCAGGGCCAATAGCCTAGTACCTACCTATGAACCTATGAACGAGGAGTCAGAGGAGAGGAAGAAGTAAAGTGGTTTGAAGATGAGAGTAGCTAATAGTAGTAGTAGATACTTAATTATTATGTCTGGAGCAGAGGTCATTTAACCCCACATTCTTCTTTCTCCACATTTCCTGTTGTAGTAATTTTACCATTATACTTCCTGCATCTCTACAGCTGGATGTTTATATTCTACTTCGCAGAATCTGTCTCTAGGTGTTATCTAAATAATCTCCGCTGTACTCCACCTGATCGATTCTTCTCCTTTTCAAAATGTTGTATGAAAGTGCCTGTAGTAGGTGTACATTACTAAATCTTACTGCTTGCAACACTTAAATGTGCACTTTACTAGGTGTTCATGTCTTCACTATATACCTTACTGAGGTATCGTTATTTTGTATACATTTACTTAGGTAATACTTCAACCAATGTAATATTTTCTTTTTTCACCTAATCCACTTGTTTTGTGTTCAGCATATCGGATCAACTCATGTAGCTGGTTTTCAAGCAATAAATAAAAATCAATCAAGTAATTATATTGTAATATATGCATGGCCACCTGAACAAACCCTACATAATTTTATTTTCAT
>NC_056737.1:354455105-354702605 GCF_019279795.1 Protopterus annectens | reverse complement strand
TCCTTTTCAGACTCAGCATTGCTTCTATGTTGTATTGCGCCTGCACTATCTAGCCTCTCCAGTCAGTCTATCTCTTGCTCTTTGTCTGCACTAGGAAATGCCTACATTTCATTTCTTAGCACTCATATTGGTTGAGAATGAATTCATTTGATTTCCTCCTGTTACTAACCTTAATTTCTTTTCTAACTACTCTGAATTGCCATTGACACCTTGCATTCCTTCTGCACTCATTTCTATATTGTTTTCAGATCAACTGCTAGTGGTACAGTTTCTGTAGCATTTGACTACCTGATTCTGGTGGATTTTGTTCATTTTAATTTGTTCCTATGGATACTCTTCATTTTTTCGCTTGTTATGTTGTTATGCATTGTAAATGTGGATTTAAATTGTTATTTTGTCCTGGGGCTTTTCTCCCCAGGCATCAACTGAAAATGGGCTCTTTATGCCCAGTGGACTTTCCTGGTAAACAAATGTCAATAAATAAATAATATGCACTTTTTACACTGTAGTGTGGCATCAGAGCTGGTATATTTAATTAACAGGGGGTGTGGTGTGTGCCCCACATGGGTTTTTGTTTTGCCCCCTGCAAAAAAAAAACATTTTTTGATGTGTTTAGTTTCTGTCAGTGTCATTGGTTTAGATCCTATTTTTTGTCCTTTTCAAATGGAGCACAATAGTTGATACACCAAAACATGTGGCTTCACATTACAGAATGCCGGTGAATGTGTATTCCTAGGATTTGATTTATATGACTTTGACAGATCGTCTATCTTAGTTTTCTTCCAGTACAATGTTTACAAATTCTACATATACCTTCTCTTAAAGACAACATGCCCCTAGGTTTAGCTAGGATTCTTTTGTGTTCATCATTTGCTCATCTAAGGATGTATCTGCAGAGTCCTGTGCTCAGGGCTAGATGAATGGGCAGTGTGCAAATAATGCATCCTGCTTGACTACACAAGAATGAATCCACTCACCATCATCACCATCAGCAATCCCTTTTTACCATTTTTTTCATGGGTAGGAGTGTCAGGTCATCTCATCCCATCTGTAGGTTTAGTGATACTCTCCTACCTTCTTTGACAGTCATGCCCGACTGTTGCAGGTCTTATTGTCATACAGTCCATCCATTTCTTGGTCAGATGCCCTTGTAGTCTCTTACCTTCTTCTTGACCTCTCTCAAGTCTTCTTACTATGCATTAGTATTTTTAGTACTTCAGTTGCAAGATACATTGTTTTCTATCCTTTACAGGTCTCATGGATATAAAAGAAATTCAACACCCAGATGTGCGTTTTCTTTTTTTCGTTTTTTTTTTACCAAGGGTCCAGACATCTGTGCTTTTTCTTACCAAATTAACGCCAACATTTTCTTACTAAGAGCACTTTTTCTGAACATTACCAGCTAACAGATGACCTCCTGTTTTTCTGTTTCTGAAAAATAATCTGTTTTACCTGTCTGCAAACCGTACAGAAACCAGCCTTAATAACTACATTAGAGATCTCAGAGTACAAGAAACTGTACAGGCACTTCTGTTCTGGTACACATAATCGCATTAAGTTTTAGCACTTCCTTATTTGATTTCATTATAGTAGTATTCACTCTGAATACTAAAGCTGTAAAACATTTTAGTAAAGATAGGTATTTAAAGCATCTTAATCACACCCATAATTCAAATATACTTTTAGTGAACCCAAGCTATTCTGAAAAAAGTACATCATATGTGTGTGTGTCTGTGTGTCTGTGTGTGTGTCTGTGTGTCTGTGTGTGTGTGTGTGTGTGTGTGTGTGTGTGTGTACATATATATATATATATATATATATATATATTATAGGATTACCTTCAAAATGTTGACCGTTACGTCGTCAAAACCTAAACTGTGATGTCTCAAAACCTTGAATACCAATATTCTGAACCTCAAAATATCACCCCCTTTTTGACCCATGTTAGCATTAGTTTTTAGGTGTGGAAATGTCAACATTTGCTTTTTTTGGCTTTCTAAAATTACAGCAGCATGGATTTCACGGAAATGTTTCAACAATGTGTACATTCAACTATGTGCTTTCAACATTTTGAAGGTATATATATATATATATATATATATATATATATATATATATATATATATATATATATATATATATACACATATACACACAGACACACACACACACACACACACACACACACACACACACACACACACACACACACACACACACACATATAGATCCCTGCCTAAATCAAACATTCACAAGAGCAAAGGTTAAAATATTGAGCCCACATCACTGAAAACCCAAGAGCTCAAATGAATATGCTAGGATCACAAAATCCCCCTGGTAATTATATATGGAAACTGAAATCACAGTAAATTGGGGAAAGGATCAAAACTGCAATCCCCAATTACAGCATTCCCACACAGTAAACAGCCCACAATATTTAAGCTTCCGAATTTTCGGTGATGTTGGTTTCATGTTTTAACATTCACTCTTGTGAATGCTTGATGTTTAGATAGAGAACTATGTGTGTGTGTGTGTGTGTGTGTGTGTGTAGATATATATATATATATATATATATATATATATATATATATATATACACGTGTGTGTGTATGTGTATACACCCACACACACACACACAAACCCATGTATGTATATCTTTCTGCATTTGCATATATCTTCTTCTTCTTTCGGCTTTTCCTGGTTAGGGGTCACCACAGTGGCTCATCTGTCCACTCATGATTGGCAATGGAGTTTTACGGTGTCGAGTTGCCATCCCGGTGCCCAACCTTCCACAGAAGGCACACACACGCACACACTCACACCTAGGGCCAATTTAGAATGTCCAATCCACCTACTACATGTCTTTGGAAGGAAACCCATGTGGCCACAGGGAGGACATGCAGACTCCACACAGAAGGCACCCCAGCCAAGAATCGAACCGGAGAACCTCTTGCTGTGAGGCGACAACGCTAGCCGCTGCACCACCATGTATACTGCAGATAATATAGTGCATTGAGCCCCACCTATTCCTTGAAATAACATTTATAGTCCATTCCTGGTTCTCTAATAACTTTCCTTCTTAGTATCTTTCCCAGCTGATGCATACAATTAAGCTAACCATCCATGATACAAATGAACTCCCTCGTTGCTAGGTGTTATTGATCATTGTCTTGATAAAACTGATTCTTCTTTTTTCATAGAGGAACTGCTTTACCAAGTGATCAGGTTCGGTCCCATTACTGTCTGTTAAGATGCATTTCTGATGACTTAGTAATCAGTCTGGTACCTCTGCAATGTGTGCATAACAAACTACCTATTTACAACATACACAAGTTAAGTAATTTCACAGCAAGAACATTTGTTGTGCAGGTTTCTTGACTTATAAATAGCAGAAAATTTACTTTCAAATTGTTTTTGGAAATCAAAAAAATGATGCTAAAGTTGCAATGAAATTTAATAAAATAATACATTTTATACGTATTTAAGGTGCACTCAAACCAAAAAAGTTTGAAATGTTTGAAACAGTCTGCATACAGTAACACCACTCTTTTATGATTATGGTAATCTTGTAGCAATACTAATATTTAAACATAGGCTTAGTATTGGCAGTGTAGATTTATGCATATAGGAATTGTTTCATAGCCAGTCAGGTACACTAATCAAACACAATGTTTTAATAAAAGTCATGGCAATTTTGGCAGAAACATCAGTTATCAGAATCATGCAAATTGCATCTTTTGGCTTACTTTAATTTTTTTGCAGTTATTCCCACCATGAATTCTATCTGTTTCAACTGAATTCCTGCTGGCAGAGACTGAGGTAGGAATGTGAAGGACTGAGTTCATGGTTACCAAAGTGATGATAGATCACTAAATTAATAGAATAGAGTGTTTGTATTCGGTTAATAGAATGCTGACGATCGTCACACTAGAGTTTCAAAATTGCACAGTTTTGGGTTAAGGGGACATTCATTTGGAAGATGAACACTATATCACCAGAAGAAATGACATTTTTGTAAAAAATGCAATATTAGAAGTGACATATTGAGGGGTGGCACAATGATGTAGTGAGTAGTACTGTTGCCTTTTAGCGGAGGTGCTCTGGTTCAGTTCTCACCATTGGTGTCTTTTGTGTGGTGTGTGTGTTTGCCCTTCCTGTGTTCACATGGGTTTTTTCTGAGTACTCTGGTTTCCGCCAACACCCCACATCCACAAAGTAGATGGATTGTCAAATCTAAACTGTTCAAAGGTGCATGTGGCATTTGTGCTTGTGACAATGAAGAAAGACCTCACAATCAACTTCCATTCTGTATTTGTCTAGCAACTCTGTAGATGGAGATATTTTTTCATATGGTTGCAATAGGAATTGGATGCAAATGGACATCAGTAGATAGGTATTATAACTAAAACTCACAATCAAACAAAAGTAGTACAAATACCTTGTGCTACAAACCATGTCAAGGATCAAGAAAGATGAAATGAATCGCTCTCCAGAATGAATTTCTTTATCACTTACATGGATTCTGATGCGTGGCATATGTATTATTATGAAATAATCTGTAGTGCATGTAACGGCGTGATTATGCTCCAGTATTTTGAAAAAGACAATGCAGTTAAGTGCTTCCATAGTGCCAAGCCTATTCTTAACAATTATTAAGTATCCCCCTGCATCAGTTGTTAAGACTGGGTATTGACCTAGTCAGTAAACCTGCCAGGACTGGCCATCAAATGACTGTGGCAGAATTAATAACAGATTTTCTGCTTGCTGTTTGTGCCAGTAATCTGTCCTTGACTTTCCTTAACACAAGGCAACATATTATGGTGTCGTTCTGACAGTACTTGCCAAGTGCTTTACGGTTTTGAAAGCCAGCAAAACATTTATCACTTTTTTTTCTGTAACCAGTAGCACATGCAGCAGATAAAGCTCCATTCACTGCAAAGAATAATGCTAGTGTCTCCAATCATAGACTTTATTCTGTGTTCTCAAGATGGATGCTGAGATTCACCTCTCGAGCTTCTCTCTTAAGGTAAATTTCTTGGCATTCATTTATGAACACATAATAAGCAGGTTATGAGCGGCAACCCGATCATAATCCTCTATATTTTTTATTAGGGTTAGGCACCCTTTATTTGTATGAGTGACAGTACATGATTACTTTAGTTGATAATAAAGGAATTGGGCATGACAGAGACATTTTACACCCAGGGAAATGTATTTTGATATGTTTATGCACCATGCACCTAAACCCACTGTTGAAACTCAGCCTCTCTACAGGCTATGTACCCACAGAATGGCGCATAGCAACAGTTATCCCACTCCGCAAAGGTGGAGCCACAACGGACCCCGGGAACTATTGCCCTATAAGCCTGACTAGCCTGGTCTGCAAGGCTATGGAGCGCATCATCATAGAACTCATTAACAGAGATATTGGGAACCTCCAAACCTTGGACCCTACCCAGTTTGGCTTTGTTAAGGGCAGATCATGCCTCCTAAACCTGGTGGACTTCTTTGAGACAGTTACCAAGGCATTAGATGAGGGAAAGGAGGTCCACACAGCCTACCTAGACCTCGCAAAGGCTTTTGACACCATTCCCCATTCTAGTATTATAGACAAGCACACCAGCTTGAACATAAACCCCTATGTCACGAGATGGGTTGCTAACTGACTCATGGATAGAACCCACATGGTGAGAGTTGCAGGCTCTTTGTTCGACTCTAAACTGGTTACAAGTGGCATCCCTCAGGGCTCAGTCCTAGGACCCCTCCTGTTCAGTATATACTTCTCAGAGGTACAGGCAAGCATAGGAGGACTATGGCTGACCAAGTTTGCAGACGACTGCAAACTAGGGGCCATAATTGATTCCCTGGCTGATACAGGCACCTTCCAAAAGGGTCTCACTGAGACGGATACCTGGTGTCAAAATCATGGCCTCAAACTAAATGCCAAAAAGTGCATAGTCATCCCCTTTGGAAAAAACAAAGTACCCACAAACTACCACATAGGTGGTAGTCCCCTAAATACAGAAAATGTAATATGGGATCTGGGGACCCAAGTAGATAGTGATCTCTCCTTTGATAATCATATTGCCAAGGTGGTTAGAAAATCCTTCTATGCGGCCCACCTAATCACAAAAGGGTTCACATCTAGAACAAAAGAGGTTATTGTGCCTCTCTACTCATCACTCATTAGACCCATCATAGAATACAACGCCCCATTTGGGATGTACCTTACAAGACACCTGCAACAGCTGGAAAGACCACAAAAGTACCTCACCAAGAGGATTACTGGCATCAAACAGATGCCCTATGCAGCCCGACTCAAGAAACTTCAGCTGTACTCGGTTGCATACCGCTTACTCAGAGGTGATCTCTGCCTGACATACAAGGCCATGTCCAACCCAGAATTGATTGGACATGCTCCACCTAAAAAAAACAAATTCCGGAGAGCCGCATACTCTAGAGATATAAACCTCACCACAACGATAAATAGGACATGCTGGAGGGATAGATTCCTGTCCCAGAGTCTCCCCATGATTTGGAACAGGATTCCAATATATATCAGGCAGAGCCTTTCACTAACACTCTTCAAGAGAAACCTTGACAGGTGGATAGGAAACAGAAAAGTTACCTCGGGGATCACTGCAGTGGCTCTACTGGACAGTGGCACAGGGAACTAATGGCTCTGCTGGACAGGGGCACAGGGAACTAATCTAAGGGGGTGGTGAAAGCCAACACATTCTGGCTAGGCTTATAAATGCCCTTGGGCAGATAGCCTAGTACTTACCTGTGAACTTATGCAAGAAAAGAAAGGTTACAACTACTTAAAACAGTATAGTAACATTTAGCAATAAAACCTTACACTATGCACATATGCTTTGGGAGACAAATACCTGTACACTAGCAAGGATACAGTAGGGCACAGAGGGTAGGATTCTTCTCTTTATTCTTTTTGTCTGAATGCCTGATTATAACTTTATCAGAAGGCCTTTGTGGACTGAAATGGACAGATATGCATGCTGTAATTCCTAATTTGCATATCTGGTTTTGCAGTAATGCATTTGTTGAAATTTTTTAAAAAGTATGGTAAACTGAAGGATTGTGAAAGCAGGGAATTCTAGAGGAACTATTGAGATTAGGATCCGGTATCTGATCATGCCCGTCTTATTATGTATTTGAGATATGGATGTGAAGAAATTCAGCTTAAGAACACAGTTATTGAAAGAGAGACCTAATTATAGTGCTTTTTCTGTTTATGGAGTTTTATCTGCTTCCTGTTTACTGCTTACAGTAGAAAATGCAAGAAGATAAAGTGTTTTACAGCTTTGAAAGCTATAAAATGTTTAGCATTGCAACACATTCAGTGGGTAGAAGAAATATGTCTGATAAATGCATGGCTTAAAAAGATCTTAGACACCTTTCTGTCTCACTGTGTGTGTGTGTGTGTGTGTGTGTGTGTGTGTGTGTGTGTGTGTGTGTGTGTGTGTGTGTGTGTATTTACATGCCTGAGAGAGCATGTGTGTGACAGTGAAATATATAACAGCTTTTAAAGCTATGTAAATACTTCAGGTGCAGTTCTATGGTGTCTGGTGTTATACTCTTGCATGAGACTACAGTTTAACTCATTCAAGTCTAAAGCACCTTTTTTGTATATTTTCATTTCACACTTATACCACCTTATGGTGTCAGAACATTTTTGGGTCTGGCTTTAACTAAGTGACTTACCAGCTAATAATATGCAGTATTAGAAAGGGCAAGAGGTTATTAACAAAATGACACTAAGATTGTTAGTCTAGGGTGTCCTGCAGTGAAAAAGTTATCATTGTCAGTTATTATTTATATTTTCAAATTTATGTTCATATTTTCTAAACTGAGAGGCCCGCATATTATTGTGGTATATGATATGAAACATCAATGTGGGAAACAGGACAATTCACTGTCAAGGCTTTTTTATGTTACACTATACTGGAAATATTGCTAGCAATTATGAAAGCAAGCAATATTCTCATATGTACTCTAATACTTCAAAAAACAAGTGACTTACAAACTTTTGCATGGCATTAACTGAAATCTTAGATGCCGTTGAAGAAATCTGTCTGATATTAGAACTATAACTTGCACATCTTGAGAAATATCCAGTATTATTTGTTTTGCTATTATACAATTAAGCCTATGTTTCATATTTCTATAAATATCTCAATAAGCATGCACTTATATAGAAATTTCTTGTCACATGAAAGCTTATGTCTGGTTAAGAAAAATGTTCTAACAATATATGTCTACATAATACAGTTTTCAAGATATGAAAAACTGTGAAATATAGTTTGGGGTTTGTGTGTATTATAATATATTACAGTACTGATGGAAAAGACTATGCATGCACTGACTATTGATTGTTACTGTAAAGAATGCATTTTACTGATAATGCTGCTATTTGCACTGTTTTAATAGTTTTTATTGCTCACAAAATATTTACATTTGTTTATCTTATGCTTTCTCAGTTTATTTTTCAGAAGAATGGAATGCAGGATGTGTGTAGGCTGTTAGAGGTGTGACATTCCACACCACATAGGTGCCAAATGAGGTTTGGGAACAAACCAGTTTGTCCAGGGACACCTTTAGTGATGGTTACAGTAAGTTAAATGAGGTGAAGGGGTAGGAGTTTTATTAGGAAAGGGGGGTGAGATTAAGTAAACAGGTTTGACTAGACTTTGGGAAGGGAGGCGTTAACTGTTAAGGGGACTTTAGAGGAAGTGAGGTAGTTGCAGGGTGGGACTTAGGTTTTATAGGGTTGTAACTGGGAAGGGGCATCACATTTGGTGCAAGTCTGCAACCCACTCTCCCTCCCTTTTTTATTTTGATTAATTTGTTTGGTATGGTTATGAGGTGGGTATTGGGCAGAGAAGAGGGGCAGGCTTGTCCCTCTTCTGTCCCCCCTCTTGGTTTGATGCAATGCAATAAGTTTTGGGGATGAAAGTGAGCTATAGGATGCTGCTTGACTGACACAGAACTATAAACATGAAACATACATCTTGTCTTAAATGCTGTGTGACTGTATACTCATCCCATCTTTTTAGTTATTCTTTGGCTAGAATGTATGTATGGCCTCACATTAGCATTTTTAATTTATAATAGAAAAAAATAAAACATCTATATATGATCATCATGAAGCAGATTAAATGTACAAATATAGTTTAGACACAGACTAATTTGTTTAGAGAATCAGCAGAAAGAGAGGGATGGGAGTTGGCTGGAAGGTGTGAGGTCAGGCAATGAGGTAGGGAGTAAGGGTGAGTGAATGGGGAGACGAGGGTTAACTGTGTGAAGGAAAAGAGGGTGTAGGCAGGAAGTGAGGTAAGGGATATGGAAGAGTTAGCCAGGTTATACAGCACTGTTAGCTTGGGAGAAGCATATTCTGATGTGGGGTAGCTGAGGCAGCAAGTCTATGTCCAAGATGATCATGTAATATGTGTTGTGTTATAGGTAGGCTTTGGAATGGATTAGTTTATTGCAAATGTGATTTAAGGGAGTCACTCAAGGACACAATTTTTTTTCTTCTCCTTGGTTCAGGTCAGGCCCCTGGAGATTGTGGGACTCGAAGGATTTCTGCTTGAGTGGTGGCATGTGGAGAGTTTGGCATGGGTTTTTGCTTGTGTTCTGGGTCTGTGGAGCATAGAGGGCTGTCTTGCCTCACAGCCTAGCTTTGCTGTGCCTGGGAGCTGGTTGAGTTATTAGATTCTATGATTGTTTTCTTTCCCTCTCATTGTAAATTGGAGGGGTTTAGTGAGCTTGGTGCAGTTGAATGGTGGTTTGTCGTGCTTGTGTGTCAGTTAGTTTTGGGTGGTCATGAAGAAATTGATCTGCATTAGGTAGTGTTAGTTGTATTTCTTGATCTAGTGAGGCTTTAGAAGTAATTGAACCATTCAGTTTGGGTTTGGGGTCCTAATGTGTTTTTCATGCACCTGGGATGGTCATCGCACATGTGCATTGTGTCATCCATTTGCCATTGTGTCTCATGGAAGGGATGAGAGCAGATGAGTGGTGAGAGGGTGTCTGGCTGCCCGGTTTTGTCAACTAGATGGTGAGTGGAGGCTTCTGAATATCAGGTGCTGGCTTCTTGTGGGCAGGGGTAAAGTCGCATATTCCGGTTTACATCCCATTATAGTGGTGGCAGACAGGGGGTTTTGGCAGATGGCAATGACTGTGCTAGCTGTTTTCATTGCCTTTCTACTTGCAGCTTAAAAAAAAAGTGATTCAATTGATATGAGCGCTCAGGTAGCTAGTTCCCTGGACAGTGGTTGGGGTGATGCTTGCACGCATGTTATTATCAGGTTGGAATTGGTTGCATGTGGATGCTGTGAATGAAATGGGGCTGACTGGCAGTATTTCTCTCTGGTGCATTTATAGGATGGGGACATGAGGTGGTGAAGCAGTTGACTGACCATGAAGTGTTAGTAAGTTTATTTATTTTATTTAGATTTGTCTATGAGTTTAGGCTTAAGGATTGAGTTGCCATTTGTTGGAGGGTTTGGGTCTCTGACTACAGTTGTGCTTGGACAATCTAATGGCATTGTTTTGTTGAATGTAGTTTAATAAGCAATAGGGACTTGGAAAGATTGTAATAACTAACCTAATTGATATGAAATGTCCATACTACATTACTCTGGTATATTAAAAAGAAGCTTTATTAATGATGCTGTTCATGTGGGGCATGCATTTTTTTAAGGCTTAACTGTAATGCCTGATGCTTGGCAAAAGGCTGTTATTGCAACACTTTTACTTGTTCAGACAGATTTTTTCTAGCATATTTAATATATATTTTATTGTTTTACAACGGCAGCAGTCTTAGGTGTGCAGCTTTACCAGTTTCAAGGGTTTATTTCATGTGTGGTCCATATTTTATTGTTTTGATAAGTATATTCAGATATTTACTTTAGAGTTATGTGCCTTAGCTAAGGGCGGTCATTTGTAAGCCAGATCGTAAAACTCTTGTATGCTTGTTCTAAGTTATTGTAGCATACATACTGGTTTTATGGACTGTGTGGGGAAGGTGGTAGCACATTAAGAATTATAGGATGTTTTATGTAAGTAGCGATTGGGGCAGGTTTTTTTTCATCTTTTCTCATGGTTTTTGTTTCTTTTCAGATGGTGACAACCCACAGCTTACATGAGAGAGGGGCAGCTATCATGGCCCAGGTGGAAGAGTTATTCAGGGAAGAATCGCCAAGGGATTCCCCTGTGAATGGAGGGTCAGTGAAGCCCGAGGCAAGAGACAAGCACAGATAGCAAGGTGGACAGCAGTAACCAGAAGGAAGCATGCCAGGAAGTCAGCAGCTGGCTTGATCAATGATTATGCGCTTGCAGAAAGAATTAATCCAAGCATGACGCAGCAGGTGATGATAATGTGTCTGGGGTAGTTAGTGTTAATCTTAGATCAAAGGATTTAAGGAGTGGGGGCATAGTTTTCAGACGTTAGGTGAGGTGCTGCAGGGCTTGGCTGTTGGGGATTGTGTTGGTAGTCAGGAGTCACTCAGAGGGTGGAGAAGAGGTACAGGACACCATGCTGGGGTTGGGGATGAAGGGGGTCCCTGTTGTCAGGATTGTAGGGTGAGTGACAGAGCAGCTTCAGCAGAAGGTGGGTTCTGATTTTGTAGTTTGGCTAGGTGATTGGTTAGCTACTCAGTCACTATCAATGGGTGAAAGGGTGCAGGGTCTTACTCTGCATATTCCTACTTTTGTGAAAGAAAAGATATGGAAAGGGGAGTATGTTGACATATTTGAGCTGATTGATGTGCATGAGGAACAGCCGCTGGCTGAAGTGGACATGGTGGGGTACAAGGACCTGCTGGCAGCAGTAGCAGCATTGGGGCAGCATCGGACCAGAAGCTTTAGAGCCAGGACATAGGAGAATTGAGTGCTGGGTTTTGTTTATTATATGGTGGTCTGTTTGGGGAAGGACAACTCACAGACTCTACCTTTGTTAGCTTATTTTTTAACAGTTATGGAAGGACAGAGGTTGTGTTTCAGAAATGCGTGGTTATGGTATGATCAATGATTCTGCAAGCAATAGGTTGTTTACTAGTCCTTGAAATAGGAGTCCGGCCATCCAGCTATTTAGCTGGCTACAATGTTGTATAGTTTCAGTGGTCAACCTATGATAAATAGGGTTGGGAAGAGAAGAGCAGTGTTTGTTGGATGTTTAATTCTAGTAAGTGTGTTTGGATGGCATGCAGAGTTTCACATGTTTGATTTGTGCCAGGGGGCATGCGGCTGCACAATGTTGGTGTTGGTAGAGGTCCGGCAGCAGACAGTTTCAGCACTGAGTGATGGGTGTCACTTGAGCTACAATGTCAGCAAGGGATTAGAGGGTATGGTACTTTTCAGGGACAGAGAGTTGGATCATCCTTTCGAGATCAGAGGGATATATTGTCTTTCCAATTCATCCGTCAAAGTGCATGTGCTACAGCAACTCCTGAAGGGTTTCTGAATGTTTAAGATGCTGAAGAGTTGGTGGTGGTGTTCTTGACAGGGTTTTCAATCAAATTTGGGGTGGTAGGGGGTGGCCTGGTTATAAACACTTGCATTACATTTGAGATAAGGGAGACATTCTGCGAAAATTGACTGACAGAGTTGCAGGATGGCAGATTATTGGGCCCTTTTGATCATCCTCCTTTTATTAATTTTAAGGTATCCCCCTTGGGTATAGTCACCAAGAAGTCACCTGGGGAGTTTCATATGATTCATCACTTATCAGGTTTACAGATAGTGAAGTGGTGCAGGGGTAGCATTTTCACCTCACAGCAAGAGGTTCTCTGGTTTGATTCTTGGCTAGAGTGCCTTCTGTGTGGAGTCTGCATGTCCTCTCTGTGTTCATGTGGGTTTCCTCTGGGTGCTCCAATACACTGATGAAGGGTTTGTTTGACCTAAAAGCTTTGTTTTATTAAACACTTGTTCGGTATCAGCATTGCTTTGTTTGTTTCATACTGCTCTGATTTCCTCCCACGTTACAAAGACATGCATCTGGAGCATTTATCCCAGGTCTCCACTGAAAATTGGCTTCGTTCCAAGTCGGACTTTCCCCGGCTAACAAACATTAAATAAAAAATTATCCTTTCCACAGGGTGACTCTATTTGCATGGAGGACTCTCAAGTCAGTTATCCATCTTGGAAGATGCAGTGGAAGTGATTCAGGGTTTTGTAGATCTCGATACTGAGTTGACATTTTGCTTGTTGCCACTGCAAGAGGAGGAGTGGTCATTATTGGGTATGGTGGTTGATAGCATACTTTATTTTGTTAAGGTCATGCTTATGCATTGCACAGTGGCTTGTGCCCCTTTTGAGGAATTTAGCTGTGCTCTTTTCTGGATATTCCAGCAAAGAATGGGTAGTCAGAGAGCTGTTCACTATCTGGATGATTTTCTTTTGGTAGGTTAGGGTTAATTCAGCTGTGCACTGAGTTGGGGGTTCCTCTTGCTGGGAAAAAGTTGAAAGGACTGGGTAAGGCTCTATGTATTTTAGGTTTGATAGTGGATGCGGGTTGAGGTTTGTTTTGTCTCCCAGAAGAGAAACTGGAATTCTTGAAGGGTAAAATTGGATGGTTTTGGACCAACAATAAGGTGCACATTAAGGACATTATGGAATTATTTGGTCTTTTGAACTTTGCATGTCAGGCAGTTAGTCCAGGCAGGACTTTTGTACATCGATAGCATTTTTTTAAAAGGGGGGGGGGCAAGCACCATTGGGTTCAGGTTAGTATGCTAGTACAAGCAGATTTCTGTTTGTGGGCAACATTTCTTGACCATTTCAATGGTATTTCTTTTTGGCAAAGAGATTGGGTGACTCAAGATGAGTTGCATTTTTTCACTGATGCTGTGGGAAGACAGGAAATGGGTGCATATTTCAATGCAGAATGGTTTGCTGCTCGGTGGCCAGATGATTGGACCAGAGTGGAAGAATTTTCCTTTTCAGGTGCACATTTACAAGGTACAAAGAATTTGATAGCTGACAGCCTTTCTTGTTTTTAGTTTCATAGGTTTTGACAATTGGTTCTGGAGGTGCAGGTTGAACCAATGCTGCTGCCGGCAGAAGTGTGGCATCTTGGTCAGTTGCAGTGAGATGGCTTATTCAGCAATTGTGGGCAGTATTGACATGGAAGGCTTATTATAGGACATTGTCTGCCTTTGATGAATTTGTAGCAGGGCTGCCAGAGGATGGCAGAGTATGGTCATTGAAGTTATTGTTGCATTATATGGCTAGCATATCGTTGAAGGGATAGGTGGTTAAATCAGTCAGGATAAAGTTAGCAGCTCTTAGCTTGTTTTTTCTGGTGGTGGGGCTGGAGGATATAACCAAATCTTGGAAAAAATAAACGCTAAAACAAACCAAAAAAAAATAAAAACTTGCAGGTAAAGTCCCAAAAAGCACCAAACACGAGGTGTAATGTAGAAAAACTGTAATTTAATGTAGATAAAAACAACAAAAGTAAAACCCAAGCGCTTTCGTTTAGACAGTGTAAACTTCATCAGACAAAGTTAAAAGTACAAGGCAACCATTTGAATACATCTGAAATCAATCTGACTGGGCACAGGGAAAAAGGCTAGCTAATTGTTAAGAAGAAAACACATAATTAACCCTTCAGTGACTATTTTTCAACCTAAATGTATGTTAAAAAATGTGCAAAAAAAATATATATGTCTAAAAAAAAAAAAAATATATATATATATATATATATATATATATATATATGTGTGTGTGTGTGTGTGTGTGTGTGTGTGTGTGTGTGTGTGTGTGTATACACTCGTAGAGACCATTACGTCTAAGTCAAATGTTTTGGAAAGAGAATATAGGTCAGTGGAGGTGATAAAGAGGGTGGGACATTGATCATCGGGAGCATTTTTGTATTATATCAGGTGAAGTGGGGGCTTATGCATGGTTATACATTTTTTTTCTCTTTTTTTAGGTGGGGCCATTGTCATATTGGGCCATTCCTTTGTGTATTGGATGGCAAAGTGAGCAGTGATTAGATCAGCTGGGGCTGAGTTGGTTTTAAAAGAATATAGGTGGATGGTCAATTGGCAAGGTTTTAGTGGTTTAAGGTGGCATCATGTAGTGGACAAGACTGAAGACATGTGATTTGAGATTGGACTGCCATGTGATTTGGTCATTCATCTGGTAGGTAATGATTTCGGGAAAGTCTCAAAGCAGCAGTTGCTAGCTATTATAATGGGGGATTTGATAAGCTTCAGGTGAAGATTTCCTTCTATGATTATAGTTTGGTCAGAGATAGTGCCATGCTTAGTTTGGAGGCATGCTGTCAAGTTAGTGGGTATTGAGTGGATGCACCATTTTATTAATCATCACCTTGTGAGGGTTTTGGGTCAATTAGGTTTTATAGTGTGATGCTCCACTACTGGCCCAGTAATCTAGAAGCCTCAATCCTCACAACTAACACCAGTGGGGCATGTACATTTAGAGGATGACAGGTACACACTCAATATTTCCAGATGCAGCTTTCTGCATCAAGTGCAATTTCCCTTAAGAGCACACAGACCACAGTCAGTCAGGGGCTAGTTTCTCCCACTTTCTCCAGATCCCCAATAAGACTCCCAACTGGCACAGCTATAGAGTTGAGATCTCAGCTGTGTGACCAAGCCCAGACCTCCAAGACTCTCTCTGTCCAACCAGTGCTTTGTGTCCCTGTCCAAGTAGCTGACACACACACTGTTGGAGATTTGTTTTACACACACACACACACACACCTGGAAAAAGCTGGCAAAGGTTTGCTAGCTATGCCCCCTTCTGCCCAGACTATAAGGTAGTTATTACTGCCACTAGCCACCTCTTTCTCAGCTACTTTAAGGCCCTTAACAAAGGGTGTCCAATCTTTCTTTGTAATGTTACTATCAATACAAATGGTAGTTTGACCAAGAGCAAGGCTATTAGGCATGGCCTACACAGTGTCACCAAATAAATATGCAAGTCCTCTTAGAACATAAATATTTCTTTACACAGATCAGCCACAGTGAAAGGTTTAAATATATTTAATAATACATAATAAAAGAACAAGAAAAAAATCAGTATATACTTACAGTTACATCAAAGTTCAAAATTACAGGAAATATTTAAAACAACATTGCAGGACAGTCTCAAATAAAGAAAAACATCTAACTAAGCTTTGCTATATTCCTGACTGTATCTAAGAGAATTACTGTTCCCTAATAACTTAGTTCAGAGCAAGGAAGGCAGATGTGGTGAGCATATCTTGATGTTGTCAGGTCAAAGACAAAATACAGGGTACTGTCTCTCCCTCAGAGAGCTCTTAAATTAATATTTCAAATATTACTGTTGGGATAGCTTGCAGAACAACATAATTGCTTGTCACGTGACTCTATCCCAGGTAAAACCCCCACTGCTGAAACCTAGCAGTATTCAGCATCCTCCTGTGAAAATACATATACCTCAGATTTTTTGGAAAACGGTGGAAGTTATAAAATAATTTACATTTGTTCACATTTAAAGACAATACAGAAAACTTATCTAATACAGACATTATATGTCTCCTGCTCCACTGAAACTGAAAGATAACACCTTTTTTATGGACCAGCCATAAAGTAATTTAATTTCAAGTATTTGTTGAAGTTTTTCAAGTTAACCTCCTGTGTTCCAGTTTCCCTTGTTAAAATATACACATTTAATCAGTTACAATAGTGTATATACATTTCTGTTCTTTTCCATTAGGGTACATTGTCGATATATTTCCTCTTCAGCATACATGTCTGTACAAACCATCTTATATGACATACAGCTCTAATACTTCTGTAGCACAAACATATATGAATCATGTTGATATTCACACATGACATATAATTATTTACAAAATTCCAGATAGCTGGGCTGGCAGTATCTCCTTTTGTGACATATGGTTTTGGTCATAGGGATTTTGATGATAGTGATCCAGTTTGGTTTCAGAAGGACAGGGTACGTTTGTGTGATATGGGTTTGGACCTGTTTAATGTGCATCTTTTGAAGAATTTGATTAGGTTGTTATTGTCTCTGGGAAGGAAGAACAGCCTGTTAGCAGGCTGGTTGGCAGAGAAGAGGGAATGTGATGAACCCCTCTTCTGTCCCCCCTTCGCATTAGTTTGTTTGGATTGGTATTGCATGGTTGTTTATTATACAAGTGAGCAGTATCATGCTACATCTAACAGAAGTTGGAGTATAAGTGAGCAGATAGTTTAATGCTGCTTTTCGTTAATAACTGAATGAAGGTGAGCGGCTAATGCTACCTACTGTATTTGTTTTTTTGGGATGAGCGGGTAATGCTGCCTACTGTATTTGTTTTTTTGGGATTTCATGACATTTGAATGTTATGGTATTAATCATATATCTAGCTTATATACTCTCTATCTGGTTCATCCCCACCTCTCCCTTAGCCTGCTATCCCCTGTAGTTGACCTATCTGTTGTAATACAGTGACTGGCCACTAGGTGGCGTCTCAACACAAGCTTTCTGTATATTAATTTCCTACCCAATCCTTAACCATACCTCTATAACTCTGTTCCCAGTTTTCTCCGGACTTACTCTTTCACCATATCTCCTTTGTCCTATGGTATCCTTAATCACATTCTACTCCTCTAACATCCTGACTCTCTTCTTACTAGCCTCTTAACTTTCTTCTACATTCTCCCACTTTCAGACTTACCTGCTGAATTCTCAGACCTCACTGATTGTCTTCCTCGACAGTCTAGTCTCTTGTCTCTACCCGCTCCGTTCGCCCTCCGGGCTCACTCCACTCCCCTACCCTGCCCCCAATTCCCACCCGCCCCCAGTGCTCCTACATTTATTCCTCTAAAGACACACCCCCACAACACCTATTCCTATCATACAAATCACATCATTAACACTCCCAGCCTCCTTTTTTCAAAACACACCCACTGATACCTACCTCTCATCCCTCCTTGGTTTAATACCCTACCTATTGCAATATCTCCTACGTGCTTTTAAAAACTACCTCCCATTTCTCTCTCACCTCTCTAACCATTAAAATGTCTATATCAATCATCCCTTACCAATTACAATTATTAATCTGGGTCTCACTCCTACCTCCTCTAGCCACTACCTATCTCTTAACCTCCTATGAACAACCAATTTACTCTACCCTTCTCTTCCCCTCCAAACACACGTCAACACCAACATTACCTTTCTCCCCAAATTTCCTAAACTACATTTACAAACCCAGCTACCTACTAGCCAAATATCACAGACTAGCACACATTAAGTTCACCAACCTAAAAACTAGAAAATTATTTGACTATTACTATAAGCCTCTCAAGCCTAAACACTTAACACTCCTCCACTCATTATTGGATGGGGACATTCATCCCAACCCTGGCCCAAACTATACCCTTACCACTGTAAACCGCAACCAAGACAAAACTAGTACCCTATCACCTACCAAACCTTCCAACTCACTCTCTATAGCACACCTTAATATACGTAGCATTTGCAATAAAATTGCTCAAGTTCATGCCCTCCTAGATGTTCACCTATTTGACATCCTATGTTTATCAGAAACATGACTAAAACCTACCATTAAAGACAATGAAATCACCCCACCTGGTTACAATATCATTAGACTTGACCGTACAACCAAAAAGGGAGGAGGGTTAGCAATCCTCTATAAAGCAGAGCTACAAGTCAGCACTATAAATCTTAACCTACCTTTGGACAATAGTGCAGAAATAGTTATCTCCAAACTTCAGGTCAACACATGTAAAGCCATAAATATCATCTGTATATATCTTCCCCCAGGAAATAACATTAATACACTTGAGTACATCCTTAACTGGCTTTCTATTAATCTCCCACAAGAAACCATAGTCCTAGGGGACTTTAATATTGATTGGAATTCCTGTAATAGTACAAACCCTACCACCCATATTAACCTATATGGCTTCTCACAACTTATTAACTGCCCTACCAGAACTAATAAACTCAACAACAAAGAAAGTACCTTGGACGGGATACTTACTAATACTCCTCATCAAACCTACACAGCAGGTACCCTTCCAGATGACCTAAGTGACCATTCACTAACTTACATTATCAGACATAAAACCAACCTAACTCTCCCTAACACTTTCAGAACAGTACGCTCCAAAAAGCAATTTAACCCAGACCTTTTCCAAACAGAACTGAAACAATGTAATTGGTCACCATTAAAATCTCTCCCTCTAAATGAAGCAGTAGAATACTTCAATTCCACATTCTTAATCATCCTAGACCACCACGCACCAACTCGCTCTATTAGAACCAAAGCTAAACCAGCCCCTTGGCTCTCTAACAATACTAGGCAAAAAATTCTTCTCAGAAACCAATCCTGAGCAAAATGGCGTACTACTAAGAATCTGACAGACCGCCAAACCTTTAGAGAACATAGAAATATTACAAAAAAAGCCATCCTGTTAGACAAAAAGAACTTTTATCTCCAATTACAGCAAACCTCCCACAAGGAGCCTAGAAAATTTTGGACTAGTATTAATCTTCTATTCTCAGGCCAATCTATCACACCCAACCCACAAGGCTCAAACCCTGACAATCCCACACAAACAGCTAATGCCTTTAATTCTTTCTTCACAGACGTCATCCAAACTCTTGCCAGCCACCTATCTCCTGATACCTCAAATCTGCCTACTCCTTCTTCAAACCTACCCCCATTATTTCATTTACAACCAGTGTCTACTTCCTTTATTTCCTCCCTTCTCCAAAAATTAAAACCTACCACCCCCTCAGCTGACAAACTCCCAGCAGTATTCCTGCAAAAAGGAGCTAAAGCCATTGCCTATCCCATTTCCATTCTGATAAATAGATCCATAAGTGAAGCAACTATCCCATCTATCTGGAAAATTTCTTATATCATCCCACTACATAAAGGGGGGAATTCCAACGACTTTTCTAACTTTCGTCCCATAGTTCTACTATCCCCTATTGTAAAAATTATGGAAAAGCGCATCCATAAACAACTACTTAACCACCTTCTTCATAACAACCTACTTGCCAACTGTCAACATGGATTCAGACCTTTCCACAGTACCACCACTGCCCTGCTATCCTTCACAAACTGCATCAACAATAACCGCAACAAAAATATTCTTTCATCTGCAGTCTTCATTGACTTATCTAAAACTTTTGACATGGTTAATCACCAACTACTTCTACACATACTGAATTCTCTTTCACTTGATCCTCTATCTATGAATTGGTTCACATCTTACCTAGAAAACCGACAGCAGGCTGTACTCTGGCAAAATAAACTATCTAATCACCTTTCTATCTCCCTCGGGGTCCCACAGGGCTCCATATTAGGCCCACTCCTATTTTCCATTTATATCAATGACCTGCAATCAGCTATTCCATACTCCACCTGCATTCAAAATGCAGATGACTCTATTATAATCTGTTCAGCCACCTCTCAAATTGAACTTCAGTCTCTTACCCAAAAAGCTTTCAACACTGTCGAACAGTGGTTCTCACACCGCTGCCTCCTCCTAAACCCCTAGAAAACTAAACTGTAACTCTTCACACCAACCCAAAAGTCCACCTCTTTACATTTCACTCTCACTTCCAACAACGGTACTCTTATTTCTCCTGACCCAACCACTAAACTGTTAGGAATAACAGTAGACAACAATCTCAACTTTGATACTCACATAAACACCACAATAAAATTAGTTAACAAAAAACTAGTATCCCTTTACAGAATTAAACCCTATCTTACACCAGTAGCTAGGACTGCTATAGCCAGAACGCACCTAATCTCTACTCTACTCTATGCTTCTCCTATATACACCAATCTCTCTTAAAACAACCTCAACAAACTAGCAACATCCTATAATAATATTGCTAGATTTGCTACAGGCTCTCCTTTTAGAACCCATCACTGTTTGAATCTAAGACAACTTGACTGGCTAGAATTTCTTAACCAGTTTTAATTTCACCAGCTCACAATAGCCCACAAGACCCTGTATCAACCCAGCAACACTCCAATACTCTCTAGCCTCATTATACCTTATAATAACCTCAAAAATCTATGCTCCTCAAACAAACTGCTGATCAATTCTACCAAACCCAACAACTCAGCAGGTGACTCCTTGTTCTCTAACTTTGTTGGAAAAATATGGAATAAACTACCCTCTGAAATCACATCTCAGACTTCTCTCTCACTTTTTAAAAGGAATCTAAAACTATATCTCAATAAACACTGGCTATGCTCCTGTACTAACCCTGACTAACCCTTTTCCTATTCACTAATTCGCACCCTACTTCCTTTATTATCTTCCCTTTATGTTTCAATACATTGCATACAAAATTTATGTATATATGTATATTGAACCTTCTCACAAAATCACTATGAGTATTATAATTTGTACTTCTTGTGTGAAAAAGAAAACACATTAATGTTTTTATGTAACAATTGCTGTTTTTATAATATCTGTCATAACTTCTATATTAACTTTGTATGATTTCTTGGAGCTTTTCTCCCTGGACCTCTACTGAAAATGGACATGTATCCAGCTAGACTAGCCCGGTCAACAAATGTAAAATAAAAAATAAAAATAAATAAAATATGTTTATTGTTAATAAATAGTCTTCTTTTCCTAAAGGGTGTGGTTTGTTTCATGCAAGGGGGGTCTGGACAAATGTAGTTTAGACACAGACAATTTGTCCAGAGTCTCCGCAGAAGGAGAGGGGTTGGAATTGTTTGGATGGTTTGAGATCAGACAATGAGGTAGGCAGTAAGAGTGAGTTATGGGGAGATAAGGATTAACTGTGTGAAGGAAAAGAGGGAGAAGGCAGGAAGTGAGGTAAGGGGTAGGGAGTAGTTAGCTGGGTCATACAGCACTGTTAACATGGGGGAAGCAGATTCAGGAATGGGCTAACTCATCCCGACCTCCCAGCCTTCAGATTTCATTAGGTTGCTTTATAAGTTTGTTGGATTATGATAGGATATTGGAGGTGTGTGAAGGGCCTAAGGCAAAGAAAAGGAGCTGTGATTAACCTCTCTTCTGTTCTCCTTTCTCATTAGTTTGGGTTGGTATTTTGTGGTTGTTTGCTATAGAAGTGAGAGGCATCACATTGCTTCTATCAGAAGTTGGAGTATAAGCGAGTGGATCATTTAATGCTGCTTTTCGGTAATAATTGGATGAAGGCGAGCAGGTAATGCTGCCTAGTGTATTTGTTTTGTTGGAATTCATGACATTTTAGTGTCATGGTATTAATCAAATGTTTATTGTTAATAAATGGTTGTCTTATCCTAACTGGTGTGGTTTGTTTCATGCAAGAGGGGTCTGGATAAGGCACTATTTTTAGTGGAACAGCTGTGTATTCTGTTTTGCTATTTAGTGGAGTTGGCAGTTCGAAACAGAGCTGCACTCTTTACTTAAGCAGTCCTCTGAATTGAACTAAAATACATAGTTAAAACATGCACACACTTTCAAGGCAAACTGTGGTGAACAGCCTAATTATTTTCATGAGAAGTAGAAGAAATAAATCATTTCCAAATCACTTATGAAATGTGAAGCTTGCCATGACTAAACTTGTTTGTGCAGATCTCTAGTGTAATATGCTGTAGCAGACATGGTCTCACAGTATATGAAGCACATCAAACTTTACATTCTGCAAAGCTCTAATTGCTCCTGGTGAAGCTCACTCTACAAAAGTGTTACATTTTACCTACAAGTGCATGCCATCATTCATTCGTTTGTTTGTTTGCTGGTATTTGTTAACTGGGATAGGGCACTGATCTAAATAGACATTTTTCATATGGCTCTCGTGCTTATGATTCAGTATTATTTACCACAAATATGAGTTAAAAATTCTTAACATTGGACATATGATAGGCCCCTTCAATGTGAAACTGCAAGGAACATGGATTTTTTAAGACTCAAAATGAGGATCACTCAAATGGTATGCTTTTTCAAATTTAGCCAAAGAGTATTGTCTAGTTAAATGACTTGCTCAGTGTCACACACTCGGGCAAAAGAAGGCAGGTAGAATCAGTTTATGGACCAGAGGATGTAGCTTCTTAGCAGCTTAAAGCTTTAACCCTCTGTGATATCTGCTAGACAATAGTTCTTAGGAAGTCAAAATGCTATTATTACATTACAAATTTTCAGTCACAAGACTGTAACAAAATCCTCAGGCAATGGTGGGTGGGTGGGGGGGGGTGTGATATTAAAATTCCACATGAACCTTTCAGCTGTTCCTTAAAATAACAGATAAATAAGGTATCAGTCTTGTTTCTGACACACTACTAAACAACTTTCTTATTTGTGAGAACAATAACATATGTGAGTGTTTTTTGCACCTGAATGTTAAAATTATAGTATCATAGGGATTTCTCCTTAGAGGTGGTACACACAGGTCTATATCACATAGTCGAAGTTATGGAACTTCGAACACCTAATGGTCGAACCATTATGTTTGAAGTTACATAACTTCGACTACCTAAAAAAAACAACGGACAACAAAATAAACTGTTATAAGCAGGAGGGCAAGCCCCCCTGCACCTCCCAAGTGGGGGACTGCACCCCCGCTACTTAAATATACCAATTCCGAGATTGCACCACATTGAACATAATGGAAACCTCCGCCTATGGAGATTTCCATTCGCATGCTCAAACTTTTATAAATTCGAATGTATGGTCTCGACCATATGTGGTTCGAACTTGTAAAAGTTTGATGATGTGATAGGAACCCGGAACACACACACACATATATATATATATATATATATATAGAGAGAGAGAGAGAGAGAGAGAGAGAGAAGCAGCAACCTCCCATGCAGAAGGCTGAAGTAGGTAAAGAAGTGCCTCCTGAGCAAACACTTGATTTTTTTTTTTAACTTTGACTGCTGTTCACGTGAATTTTTACAAGGTTTTGTGATGACGTGTATTTCTGTTTGTTACCACTTTGAGCCATCCTAGTCTTTTATATCCACAGATGACACAATCACACAGAAACTAAAACACTCTTTATTTATTTAACATCTGTTTACTGGGAAAGTCCAACTTCAAACAAAGCCAATTTTCAGTGGAGGCCCAGGGAGAAATGCTGCAGACACATGTCCTTATAAACAAGAGCACCTGGAGGAAACCCACACGAACACAGGGAGGACATGCAGACTCCACACAGAAGGTGCCCCACCGAGAATCAAACCAGAGAACCTTTTGCTGTGAGGCAACAATGCTACCGCTGCACCACTGTGCCATCCACTGTCTCTTAATAGTCTTACTTCCAGTGCAGCTTTTGTGATCTTTAATCCTTCTGTTTTTATTCCTGTGCTTAGATGCTCATTGGGAGAAACATGCCTTTTCATCCGCTAAAGGTAAATCAGCATTGTTTTGATTGCTTATTATTAATAATAATAATAATAATAATAAAACATGTCTTACTCTTTTTCTTAACTACATTTTTCCCCTCTACTAATTTCTCCATGCTTAATTACTTTAGTCTGAATCACTCTAGCAAACCTAGTCTGTTCTCCCTAGACTCTTTTATATTAACTTCTCATTTTTTTTTCAAAACACTTTCCCTCTTGCCATAACTCACACTTGTGCACTTCTCATTGAATATATTATTATTTGACAACAGGCAGTTATATATATTTATACTGTTTTGTCCATCTGAAATGTTTTACACTGCCTTCAGTTTATATGCTGTAGTATAGACTGCCTATCTTTGTTATAAAATGTATTTATAAGGGTCTATAATAATTGTATAGACAATGTAATCTTTCCTTTTATTATCTATTGCTTTGTAAACTTAATGTGTTATGCAATTTATTGTACTGGATCTTTTCTCCCTGGTCCTCTGCTGAAAATGGTTACCTAAGACCCACTTGGACGTTCATGGCAAGCAAAGGTCAATAAATCAATAACTAAAAAAAGAAATTATGCAATTCTGAGGATAAAATCTTTAATAGTCTTATGTTTTGATATTCTTTTTGCTATAAACACACCAAAAGATGACTATAGAAAACTAGGTGGGGAGTGAAGGAATAAGCAATATAAAGAAGAAGAAAGAAAGAATAAGATTGTTTTCCTTTTGACATAATGGTAAACGTGTTTACTTCACAGACGCAAGGTACAGGTTTCGATTCTCACATTCGAAAGAAAATTGGCTAACTTTAAAATGGTTATATACTATGAACCTATGCTCAAGGAAACATCTCAGCTTGTATACTTCTAAAAGTGTATTCAGATTGGCTAATTTAATAACTTACTAATTTCAGTCTGTAAAAGACCCCCGATACCTTCTCAAATGAGTTGCTCACATGTTGTGCTCACCGCAGCCCTTGGACTAGATTTCAGATAAACAATGTCCCTGGTGTTGAAGGTGCTGAGTTTTACACAGACCTTTTCTTGTGTCAAACACATAGTTTTCTATAGAGGAAAACCAGATGTTATGGACCAGTCACTCTTCTGAGAACTAACGTTTTCATAGAATATAGAGAAGTCAGCAGATGTGGCAGAAGAGCTGTAGGCAGTCAGCATGCAGGGGTTTGTTTGTTTGTTTGTTAATTTATTTATTCAATCATCCATTCATTTACATTTATCAGTCAGGATGGTCTGACTGGGAGAGCCATTTTCAGTAGAGCCAGAGAAGAGAACATCTCCATAAGTGAAGAATGTATTGTTCACAGACAATAATATAATGCAAGACATCAGCAAAAAAACAAAGCATATCTAGAGAAAGACAGCACATCAATACATATAATAATGATAGTCAGAAGAGCCAATCAGAAATCAATAAATCACTGTCTGTAAACTTAATTACAAAGAATAGTTACAGTCAATATTTCATAAGTGACAAGATAATTACAGAGAATAGTTACAGACAGACATATACCAGTAGCAAACCAAGATAAATATTTCCGATAGTACGTACTTTGGTCATGTAGGGGTGTTAAGTAATGGGAGAAGCTTTCACAAGAATGATACAGGTAAAAATGAACTGAACATTGGTTTTGAACAAACAATGTCATAGTGATGACAGGAAAAAGCAAATGAGCTGAAGTAACAACAATATAAAACTGTCGTGAAAAATGATAAACATTTAAATATTTATTATAGAAACAAATGTTAAAGACCAGAATACATGTAACATAATTAACGCAAAAATAAGGATATACAATTTGAAGTCAATAGCCCTAAATAAGTTAGATAAGTCAAGTAATTATAAATAATAAAACAATAAAATGCCAAAAGGTGGAGGGTAAGAAGAGTAATGAGCAGATAAATGATTACGATTTCTGGTTATCCAATTCAGGTGAAGGTGATTTTTCATGCTTGAAAATACTAGCCACAGAAATATACCTCAGACCTTGTTGTAGCTGGGTCCAGAGCTTTCCTGCCTCGCAATATTTATATTTTTTCCATAAATGGGACTAAACTATGGCAGTCATTGAATAGTTAAAGATGATGAAGTTGCAGGTAGGACAGGTGTGGATGGTATCACATGCTGCCACTTCCCACTGCCACACACATAATGCTGGATCTGCAGCTCTCCTCCCATAGTTTTGATAAGGCCGCTAGAACGTACCAGAATATTTGGAATGAACAACCTGTCACTGATGCTTCCATTTTGAGTAGAGGGTATGGGATGCAGTACTGCAGTACCAACTCATAATAGAGGTGGAATTACAAATGCACAATATCAACAAACATGTTCTTGGAAATGGTTTAGCTGGCACACTCAGTGCAGTACATCCGAAGTACACAAGGTTCCACAAGCCCAGTGTCATTACATTTGGTTCATCCCCTCCATAGGGAATAACTGCAAGGTAAAAGAAAGTAAGAAAGGACTATCACTCCCTATTACTTAAGAACCAGATCTAATAGCCATCATTGTGTCACCAGTATCCCCTGTACCTCCCTACCCATCATTAACTGACATGCTGTTGTTTCCTGAGAGACTGTGTAAATGATGACCAATTTCTTGAGTGCAGTGATGAGCAAAGTCACATGACAGTTGTTCTGTGCACAAAATAGGTAGAGAAGAAATTAAAAATAAGTAAAATGTTATAAATCTCTGAATCATTGCCAATAATTAACAAGAAAAGTGCTGATCATTTCTTCGTTCAAGTTCATCTTTGACCCTTCATGGTCTGTCAACACAGTACCCATAAGCAATAGGAATCCATGAGATAAAGTTTTTGAAAAAGGCAACTCTTCGATAAAATTACATTTACTTTCATGTAATCTTCATTCAGTGGCTGGGATTACAGAACTCTGATGCATTATACCCTTGCAGTATTTCCATTTGTATTTGGCAGTATGTATACCATTATGCATGCTGTGACAAACCTTGTGATCTGTATCATCCATTTACTTCCATTCTATATGTCCTAACTGGTCGTCTAAAACTGTATTGCAAATGTATGCTTCTTCTGTGTGGCTCAGTTCATGGCTAAAAGTCATCCTTGTATCAGACTATCTGCTCAATAAATAAATAAACAAATACATTTAGAGTTTTGAGAAAAGAGCCCCTAATCTTAATCTAGGTACAACACTGAACTTCTAAGAAAGTGAAAACATGAAATGTCCTTTAATTATTTTGAGAGCAAGGGCTTCTCCCATGATACAATGCAGAGAGAGTTTTTGTTTTAACTTTTTGCTAAATCTTTGCATATTTTTTAGCATTTCCACCAGATATTCATCTTCAGACTAATTTTGCAGTTAGTGTAAAAGGGCTAGAATGTCCCTCTTTCATTAAATAATGGGACACTTTATGCTGCATGTCCATTTTGTGATGTCTCTTCTGTCACAAGTCACACATCATCCAATGACTTCCCAATATAAGGCTCATTGATAGGTCTTTGGTTAATTAGCAACTGATGACATGCTGCTGAAAGTGCATTGATTGCAAAATGAAAAGGTTTCTTCTACATGTTGCAAATAAGGAAGGACTTTTTGTACTCATTGTAAAATAAAGTCCAGTTAACATATTAAGTTCTGCTTACTTTGAAGCACATTTAAAGAGTACATTACTTTTATATGCAGGAAATAAGGACACTGATCCTCTTCAGTTTGGCTGCATTGATTAATTTGTTACTAAATTTATAAAGTAATCACTGGAAAATTTGGATAATTTCATAGCAGGAATACTAACCATTATTTTAATGGCCGACACCCTACTGTCCATTACTGCAGACCCACCACTACTTATTAAATTGCCATCGGGATAGTTTGCAATAAAATATATGTTAATTTTGACTTTTTTCCCCTCTTAGATGTAGAGAGTTGATTTGATTGTATGCATTCAGGGCAAAAATAGGTTGAAACTCCTTAGAAGTTCAAATTCTGCAGCTCCTAATTTGTACTGCATGTGTATCACTCACCTAGACCACCTATATGGGTGTTCATTATTTAACTATTTATCTGCTGCTTATTTGTATCTTTAATTTATCACTATCAGATGCTTCTAAACCCAGTCAAAGGAAGACAGAACAGAACAGAGCTCCTTTTGTTTTCATTCTCATACAGCAGTGGGTTGCTCCATTTATTACAGGCTCCCTAACTTTTTTAATGATATAGTTGTTCAAGGTGCTATTATATCATAGCAGTGTCAAAGAACTGATCATGCACAAGCAGATTCGGAAAGTAGTAACTCATTTCAAAGAACTCCTGAGTTCCAAAAATGGTATGATAATATCCACAGTTTCTTTCATTCCATAATTTAGTATTTTATGGATTCTACTGTCTATATAGTGTTGCATAGTACTACACTCCAAGGTCATTCAAACATTGTGCTGTCCTCATCTTCGAAAAAGTAACCTCCTTGAAGAAAGGAAATATGGAAATAATTCACACTGAGATATATACATAAAAGACTTTAATGGTTGTGGCAGCTGCCCTAACTTGTGCGTGTGTGTGTGTGTGTGTGTGTGTGTGTGTGTGTGTGGAGGGGTTGATCTAATTCCTGACACAGTGCCAATTGCACCTGTCTTCCAATACTCAAGGTATTCTAGGTCTGTTTTTATCTCAATACACCCTTAAGAGAAAATGTTGTTCATTGGTGATGTTACATTATTTTTTACAGTCCTATATTAGTTGACATACATGACTCTCCTATACTATACACATAACAGCACAGCTGTATCCCCTTGCTAATCTGTGTATTATTTTCTCAAAAGTATCATATCTGCCTTATCTATATAAGGGGTCTATATTATATCATTGAACGCTTAAAAAAGCGAACGATGAATAATTGACTCCATGTAAGCAAAAGCTTACAATTTCGAAAGCTCAGGACAGTGATTTTTTCCAAAGCTTTGCCCCCCACACCCCCCCCACTTAAATATACCAACTCCAACATCACACTATAGTGCAGAAAACGGCAAAGTAATGGAAGCGGCCAAGCAAATTCTTTCCGTGGGAAAGGATTCACTTAAAAGCCACTTCACTATTTTGCCTTTTCGTTGTTTTAAGTTCGACCAAGACGCATTCGATAGAATGCGTCTTCGGTCATCTAATAGGAACCCTATATAAGTTATGTAAGTAGAGTGCGACTCCTATCAGCTTCTTTTCCACTACATTTCATTTTAGCAGCTCAGGAGCTCCACATTTTAGTAGCAGGTTGAGAAACAAATCATTGGACAGTTTTGATTGTACCTTCATGAAACCTTCATGAAAGGTTTTCGTGCTGTGTTGTCACACTGACATGTGTACTTTCAGAATAAGGGCCAATATTTCAGATATTGTCTCTCCTTCTTTATTACAGCAGTGACACACACAGCCAAACCCTTCTGCTGGGATATCTGTGAAGCAGGTATACTGTACCATCTCACTGGCCTTGCCCCTTTCCTGCTGCCCCTCCACTTTTGAGATCTGATGTAATAATATTAAACTTCCTTTCTTTTTATTAGCTTTACTATACATAATTTTATACTTTCCCAGGATATGCATCTTAGGAGAAGAAAGTCTAATTTTTTATACTAAAACCTGCTTTTATTACACATAACCTCCCTTTCTAGCTTCTCAAATCTGTGCTCACTGGAATCATGCCTCATCCTAGCATATGATGGATCTACTTCACTTTGTCGAAAAAACTATTTGTCATATACCTTTTTGTCAACTACTATTCATCGAAGCTTTAATCCATTGAATGTTTGGCCATCATTGAGAATTTGCCCTTTTCCCACCTATAGTGTGATCTCAGAGTTGGTATATTTAGTTTGGGTGGTGAAGGAGGTGCAGCCCCCCACCTGGGAGGGTTTTAAATTTCGTGAATTTTATAATGCTCATTTGGTTGGCCACATGTTTTTTTTTTTCTCCTGGGAAAAAAAAAATCACTTAAATTAACATTCAATGGATTAAGACTTCGACGAATAGGGTTCTACAAAAAGTTATTCGACAAACAGGTTTTTCTGACAAAGTGAAATAGACCCATAGTAGATTATAACATATACCAAAGTGAGTTACACCTTAATGTAGTTTGTAAAATTATTCTGTCTTGAATTCAATCATTATGTAAAACAACTTGTACAAATTACATCTGTTCCTATCCTCTCCCTGTAACCTGTACAAAAATAAAGACCAAATAGTAGCATATGTATGTTACCTGGCTTGTATTCCCCAAAACACCTATTTGACAAGCCCTTGAATCCTTTCTGTTCTGACAAATCATGTGCAATTGTGACCAAAGTGGTAACCTGCCATTCTAACGTCTGTCATAATTCTTGCGTAGGAAATGATTTGAAAAACTCCGCTTTGCCTGAATTGGGTCGTGAAACACTAGTTAGTTCCTTGATTTATTTCTGACTCGCCCAACCAGCTTTTAACCAGATCTGTCTAATTTTTTTCTTATAGTGAAAGCCTTAGTGCCTTTAACTCCCTACTATCTAGCTTTTAGAGTGCATGCCCGTATTTGGCGGACAACTACTCTTGTTCCCCTGCAATACCTTATAGTTCGCAAAGCGCCCGGCACACTAGACTTCAACCAAGCTAAAAGTATTTGTCCTACCACACCAGTACAAGCACAAAGGTATATTTGACTGTATTGCGTTATTAAGTATAAATTGGATTTAGTGCACTTTAATGGGAACTGAGCCACTTACTCTGCTGTAGCTGGCAATCTTTAACATACTTGTCCTACAGAATCACGAATGTTTATTCTCTCTGGTGCAACGTCTGACTCTTAACTCCTAAGACATACAACACCACTTAGAATCTAAAGGTTTGCTTTTAGCAGGGATTTCAAGGACCTGGAATAGACCGGATTACCTTTTTGAGCATTCAAGCTATAACAGTGGTGCATTACTATTAAATATTGAAAGTATGACTTCGCTGTTCACAACGGCGTCTATGGCACTCACTAAAAGGCTTAAATATTAGGTACACTCGTACTTTTTTCACCTATATGAACTAAAATACAGCTACAGCAGCACTAAATTATCTGGATGCTACAGAGTTTGTTCTCCCAGATACCTTGTTCCTACAGATAGGCGCGACTGAGATGCCTGTGTAGCTCACATAATACGGAACTGGGTGCATTTCCTGGCTCCATAAATTATTTAATGAAGGTAAAATACTAATCACTGCCTTAGCTGAAGCCTTACTGCTATCCTTGGACCTGAGATAGTAGCAGCGTAATTGATTCTTATAGCAGCATTAAATAGACATGTCCTTTACATAATGCGGTAATTGAGCTAATAAGTGGACCTCACTGTTCAGTTAATATCAACTGTAAATGTGTTGACTGTAACCGCTGAAAGATATCTGATTGTTTTTACTGTTCTTTGAATTCTGGCTACCGAGTTTTAACTGTAATTTAGTTTAGTTTATCCTATGTTTCAAGCTTATATTTTATACTATATATTGTCTTATCTTAATTACATAACTAAGTACAGCTGCTGTAGTACAGATAGTTGAGTGACATACTCATATGCAATTAGGAGATTGCTCCTGTGCTTTTGACCTATGCATTGTTGTTTTTTAAATCCTGTTTTTGATCTTGTTATTGATTGTTTTCTAAAACAAAATATTTTGACCTTTTATATGATGTTATTTCCTCCTGGTGCTGATGATTAATATTTGACCCAGTTTTCTTTTTAGTTCTGTTAAGTCTGTACTGATAATGAAAAGTCTCCCTTGTTGTTTCTAGTGTTATTTTAAACCTTCTCCTCCCTTTATTTTTATTTCTCTCTAGCTGTGCAAACCTATTATATTCACCTTATCCACTACCAACTGTGCCCTATCGGACACCAAAGACCAGCAGTATCCACCTACCTATACCTGCCTGGGTATCTCCTCACTTGTGTAATCTAAATGTCCTTGGACAAAAGCCTAAGATTGTATGTCACAAAGTAATTTTATTTTCTCCCTATACTTTATGCATATACTAGTCCACTACACATCCTAGGTGTACTTGTTAAACTGCCATATCTGCCAGCAGCCATGCCCCCCCCTGTCTACTACTCTTGTGCTCTCTGCCTGACTCTAAGACTCTGTAGCCCCCAAGCTTCTTTCCAAGAACCCTCTTACCTCCCCCTACTCCATTACTTTTAGTTTCATTTGCATCTAACTGCTGCAATCTCCTTACTGGGTACTTTCAGACTTTGACCAGTAGATGGCAGTCTTTACTCACCTCTAAGTTTCATTATTACTATTCCTACCTCATACTTTAACCTTTTCATGCTTGTTGCACTTTTCTCCTTTTACCACCGTCTTCCATAGTCCTTTTTAACCTTGTACCCAACTCCTGCATAGTCCCTATATACCCTGTATCTAACCCTCCTCTCTGCCTTCACTACTCCCAGGTTAACCTTTATTCTCCCAAGCTTCCCCTCTCTCTGTTTGTATTTCCCCCTTCCTCACACTCACAACATCTGCCATCTACTTATTGACTCCTGATCTTACCTTCCACCTTACTGATTGTTTTATCTCACTGCTTTTACCTTACTTTGATCTGCCCCACTCCGTTCGCCCTGCGGGCTCACTCCGCTCCCCTACCCTACCCCCTATTCCCACCCACCCGCAGTAGTCGTAAACCTATACTTAAAAAAACACTCCCCTTTTTTCTAACCTATCACAAACAGTCTCATCACTAGGCCACTCCCCCATCACTATCTCTCCTTATTAGTCTTAATTACTTCTCTCAAGTACCACTGCCTCACCTATCCTAACCATCCTCAATACTAGCTACTTCCCAAATCCACCTCCTTCTCAACCTCCACTTATATCTTTTTGATTATTACAAACCCTACTCTATCTAGTGTAACTTTCTCTTCCATTTCTTCCAACTCACACACACACTCAAGCTAACCGCACCACATATTAACTCAATACCATGGCTCCAACACACAAAACTATTTTTGCACATACACTACTCTTAACCACAGTAATAGCCTCTCTTACTATACCTTATTCACTCACCTTCTTTGAAAATCTTACTCTATCTGTACATAACCATTATTTTCATATATACCCTTATCCACAGTAACATAACCAGTACCTCTAATTATATACTACCAAAATATCACAGAACAACCCACATGACTTATTTCACTATTAAAAAGAATTTTAATAATTTCAACAAAATCTTTAAATTTCTATACTATAACCAACATCACCTCCTCCTAGACAGTGATATTCATCCAAACCCTGGCCCCACTAATGACATTAGCAATAACCTTAATAATGTCACTGTACCTAAAACCTCTACAATAGCTAAAACACCTAACTCCCTCCTAATAGCTCACCTGAATATTAGAAGTATTAACAATAAAATTTCCCACCTACATGCACTCCTTGATTTGTACTCATTTGATATTCTATGTCTCACAGAAACCTGGCTAAAACCATCTACCCTAGACCAGGAAATTACCCCTCCAGGATATAATCTTAGACATGACCGTATAAACAAAAAAGGAGGAGGCATAGCCATTGCCTATAAATCTAATCTCCAAATTTACCTCTTTAATGTGCTTCCATCACTTGACACCAAATCTGAAGCACTGTCTATCAAATTTGAAATCAACAACTCCAAATCGATCTACCTAATTTGTATGTCTCTACCCCCTGGTAACAATACTAATACCCTTGAAAACATACTTAGTTACCTATCTACCCAACTACCCCAGGAGACCATTGTACTAGGTGACTTTAACATTGACTGGTTCACCTGCAGTACCCAGAACCCTACTAACCACATTAATCTCTTTGGATTCTCTCAATTAATAACCACTCCTACTAGAATCCACAAACCTAGCAGGAAAGAATCTACTCTTGACTGGATCCTTATCAATAACCAACCTAGCAACTATACTCCAGGTACCCTCCCTGACAATATTAGCGACCATATGCTTACCTATATTACAAGACAAAAACTTCATATCTCAACAACTCATAATCTCAAAACTTACCGCTCAAAAAAAACTTTAATCCAGATAGCTTCCTAAATGAATTGCAAGCATGTGACTGGTCACCACTAACCCATCTTGAACTTGATGAGGCTGTGACCTACTTCAACACTAACTTTCTTCAAATCCTGGACTACCATGTACCTTATCGCTCTACTAGAATAAGAACAAAAAATGCTCCATGGCTAACTAAACAAACTAAGCAAAAAATGCTCCTTAAAAACAAATTCTGGGCTAAATGGAGAACTACCAAATGTCCATCTGATCATATCCGCTTTAAACAATTAAGAAATGCTACCAAAAAAGACACTCTTAGAGACAAAAAAGACTTCTACCTTCACCTCCAACAATCCAGTCAACAAACCCCACAAAAATTTTGGTCAGGAATAAACAAACTTCTTCAGCCAGGACACTCTACTACTCCTCTCCCATCCAGTTTCAACCATGATAATTCCAACCAGATCCCTAATGCCTTTAACAACTACTTTACAAAAGCCATACAAACCCTAACCAATTCTCTACCTCTCTCTTCCACTTCCCTGACAAATACCTCCAAGTCTTCCACTCCTACCTTTCACCTACAACCTGTAAGTACATCTCTAATCTATAAACTACTTAAAAAACTGAAACCTTGTTCCCCATCAGCTGACCGTCTCCCATCTGAATACCTACAAATTGCAGCAAAAGCTATACACTACCCCATATCTATCCTTATTAACAGAACTATTTCTGAAGGTAAAATTCCTACCATCTGGAAAGTATCCCACATCATCTGTCTTCATAAAGGTGGATCTTCTACTGAGCTTTCAAACTTTTGACCTATTGCCTTACTCTCCCCATTATCTAAGATAATGGAAAAATGTATTCATAAACAACTACTTAACCACCTACTACAAAATAACCTACTAGCAAATTGCCAACATGGCTTTAGACCATTCCACAGTACTACAACTGCCCTTCTATCCTTCACTGACTCTATAAATAAAAATCATAACAATAACTCCTTCTCCTCTGCACTATTTATTGACTTGTCAAAAGCCTTTGACATGGTCAACCATAACTTACTTCTAAACAAATTAAATTCCTATTCTCTGAATCCACAAGCATTACAATGGTTTAAGGGATACCTTACAAACAGACAACAAGCAGTACTTTGGGATAACAATCTGTCGTCATTACTTCCAGTTAATATTGGAGTCCTACAAGGCTCTATCTTAGGACCCCTTCTTTTTTCCTTATTTATTAACGACCTTCACTTCAACATACCCCAAGCTACCTGCATTCAATATGCAGATGACCCAATCTTAATATGTACTGCTAACAACCTAGCCTCCCTCCAGTCACTTACCCAAACTGTATTCCAAAATGTCAAAAACTGGTTTATGCAACACTGCCTCCTCCTTAATCCCAAGAAAACAAAACTACTGCTTTTTACTCCAACTCATAAATCACCCAATCCATTCTTCTCTATAACCTCTAATAACGGTACCACATAATCCCAGATGCTACCACCCATCTACTAGGTGTTACAATTGATAATCGGCTTAACTACGATGTCCATATTAACTCCACCATAAAGTCTGTTAACAAAAAACTTGGGACTCTCAATAGAATTGAAACCTTCCTTACCTCTTCAGCCAGGAAAACTATTGCCCAGACCCACCTCATTTCTATCCTCTTCTACGCTTCCGCCATTTGTACTAACCTATCAAAAAACAACCTCTCCAAACTTTCCACCTGTTATAATAGCATAGTAAGATTCATCACATGCTCTTCCTTTAAAACTCACCACTGCCTTAACCTTAAACAACTAGGATGACTAGAACTACAGAACCATATACTCTGTAAACAGTTACTTATCACTCAAATGATCCTGTACTACCCCAATAATACCTCTATCCTCACTGATATAATTTCACCATATAAAAATCTAGCTACACTATGTTCTGCCACTAAACTTCTGGCATCCTCGATCAAATCAAACAACAAAGCTGGTGACTTCCTTTTCTCTAATACTTCAGGTAAAAACTGGAATCTGCTCCCTCCTGAACTGTCTACCCTAGCTTCTACTTCTCTTTTCAAAAAACATATTAGAGAACATCTTAAAACCCAGTGGCTCTGTCCTTCTACTAACCCAGACTGAAATCCTCTGCCCCTCCTGCTCAAACCCCTTTCCCCACTCCCTAACCTATGCCTCCAAACCTACTTATTTCTCTTTTTTATATTAAGCATACAAATACAAGGATCTTACTCTGTTTTGCTAATATCTACTTTTGTGTGTAGAACAATATTTTTTTTTTTTATTTAGCTTAACCTTTAGTATAATGTCTATAGTCCATAATTTTATTATTATATTTTTCATTTAACCAATGCTACCTCAGTAATGTTTTTATACATGTCTTTGTTACATATTGTTAACTCTGTTACTGTTCATGCTTGGAGCTTATCTCCCCGGGCCTCTACTGAAAATGGACATATATCCAATTAGACTAGCCCGGTCAACAAATGTAAAATAAAATAAATAAAATAAATACTCTTGTATGCGCATGTAAAACACAGACCCTATCATGACTAATGTCTCCAAGTATTATCCTTGATTAATGTCTCCAAGTATTATCCTTGATTACTGTAGATAATTTATTTGTGCTGTGGTAGCATTGTCGCCTCACAGTTAGACGTTGCCCGTTCGATTCTTAATTAGAGCATCTTCTGTGTGGCAACATGCGTGAACGGGCATTCCTTCGTTGAAGGTTGTGCGTTAGGCCCGGCAAGTCAGCACGTAAAACTCTACTGCCAATCATTAGCGGACCGAAGTTCCGCTGTGGCGACCCCTAACCGGGAAAAGCCGAAAGACACAAACAAACTGTAGATAATTTATTTGATATAAAGTAAAACAAAAACATTTCTGAATATTTGACAGAACAATGTATCAGCAGGTACAATTCTAAACAGTGGAATTGGGGGAGGGGAGTTAGTGAATCACTCAAATACATTTTGTCTTAAACTGTAAAGGCAATGCAATATTGCAACACACTATGAAGTATAACCGAATTTCTGTTACATCATATGGCTAAAAGCCTGCAAAGAATGTACCTATTCAGAAACATAGTTTGGTGCAGTTGGGTGGTCTTCAAATTATATACAGTTCTAAAGAAATTTTCAAGAAATACCTATTTGTTAATCATGTTCTAATAGCCAATTACATTATATCAATGCATTTAGAAACAGACATGTATCACTGAGAAAGCCCCTTCTGGAGAAGTACAGAAAGGAATAAACAAATAGTAGGGTTACTTTGAAATGGCTGATAAATGAGAACTGTTACCACAATTACCGTATTTATGGTATGCAGACAAGCATAATGTTGATAATTGCCGTATTTAACATTCAGCGTTAAGATTTACAGTTTCTGTAAGTAATTCATATCCTGACAGTTATTTTGACTTTGCCAAGGAAAGCAATTTATATGTCAGTTTAGCACCCTTCCTTCCTTCTCAGCTCTCCAATAGCATGGCACAAACAGTTCATGTTTTCTGAGTCAGATGCACACATTAATTCCCACTTAAGGGTCACATTCTATGGCAAGGATTTCTGATTTAATGTGCAAACATCTGCATTTTATTAAAGTAATGAGTTAATTACTCACTCTGCTGATATTACAGTAAACAATTATCTGACCCTGTCAGTGATCATTATTTAGAATGATAGTGGGTTTTTTTGATGTTTCTGGAATAAAATCTCCATTTAGTCTAATTTCAGATAGTGGTAAGAACTGCTGGTAACTTACACAGTGCTGTTCCAGTCAATTACTTTCAGGGACTTACCAGCAGATGTTGATGTTCTTCCAGTTTTGCAGACAGTTAGAATAATGGTGAGGAGTCACATGGTTCAGCCTGAAGCACGATCCCCTGCGGTTCCTTTATCACTAATCCCAGAAATAGTTTGAAATGATTACTGTAACTGCTATCCACTGAGTTCTGAAAAACACATGCTGCCACTTTGTTTTTACCAGACCATGTACAGACAGATCTAATAGTAAAGAATGCATCCGTGACAATGTTTAATGGCAACATGCATTCATTACACCAGCTGGGTAAAAATCCAAGTGCATAATATTAGAGTGCCACATGCAAGATGGGGTAGCTTTACTGATAAAGACAAAAAGATAAAAAAAACAACTTAGGTTTGTAATTTCCTGTCTTCTTATGGTCTCACTTGTAGTGTAGAAGCATCAAGTGGAACTGGCAAGGGTGTCACAGGCAAAGATTGTGTGTACACTGTAATATCAGCTCTAACTGCTCTTTGCCCTTCAGAAATGGTGCCTGAAAGCATGTCTTCCTCATTGCAAGATAGTTATACTGATTCTTATATATGAGGCATGCTCACCTCTTCCTGAGTTAGCTTTGTGCCTTGACATAAGCCTAGACATAGTTACCATAATAACTACCAGCATCTTCTTATACCTTAATGCTTATCTAATAGCTATGACTGGGAAGAACACTGGGAAGGAATGAGAAATAAGCAGTTTATACACGAAGTGGATAGGTAGAATAGAATAGAACTGGAAAGAACAAACAGGTTCTCCATAATCTTACCCCAAGACTTGTCAAAGCATAGTAATTTGATTGATGGCTTTCTGAAAGATAAATTTTGAAAGCTGTCAATCAAAAACACTAAGAAAAAAAATGCAGGGGCAAGCCTCCCTTAATGCCCTTGTTGGGGGCTCCACCCCCACACCTCTCTAAATGATATGTACCAACTCCACCAAAACACCACAGTAGAGAAAAGGGCAAGAAACCCGTCAAAAGCACACTGCTGTTTAACACTTTACAGCACATTACATTAAAACTCATAGTGACATTAAATTGTGCAAAAGGCTACAGTCAGAATAGCTAGCAGCACAGTATAGGTAAGCCTTCTCCAGCTTTGTTTCAGTAAGCTTCAGTTATACTACCGGAACATCCATTAATATCTTGTAAGTCTTAGAAAAGAACCTGGGAATTTCTCAGACAGCAAAAGCAAATGTTACATAGTACAAACATATGCCAAATCCCAAGACAGACAGACAGACACACACACACACACACACACACACACACACACACACACACACACATACATACATACACAGGTACACTTAAAATAATAACCAATGTTTGATTGTTTTATTATAATCTTGCATTTAGCCTTACCTCCAAGAAGTATAATACTGAATTGTTAATTTTTTTCTTTTATGATTTTTATTGCATTTTACATATTTAATTATCATTATCACAAAATGTAATTTTCTTCACCATCATCCACTTACTCCCAAACTCAACATCCTTTACTAAAGGCACATGGCATGAAAAACCTCGGCTTGTATATATTGTTAGCCCACCCCTTTTTTTTTTTTTTTACTAAACCTCCACCTCTCTTAACACATTTCTAACAATTGCTATCTCCAACTGATACTAATGCCAAAAAATCATTCATAAACCCTCATTCTGGCCTTTTATCCTAAACATTTTAAAAAGATATACCTGGTGTCTATTGTAGCTATTATTTTCCCTGTTTACCTCCTGTTTACCTATACAATATGTCATTTGTTTTCTCTTTAAATCAAACTAAACTAATCTCTCAACTACTTTCAGTATATATATATATATATATATATATATATATATATATATATATATATATATATATATATTGGTTGTATTGGGTATACTTTGATTCACCGAAAACTCATTTCACTGAATTTCAAAACACTTGCAACAAATTACTGAAAGATCAAATCACTGAAAACTTATTTCATTGAATGTAAGTACTGGTGGGCAAATAAAATGTATATGCCCATTTCCCCACTGTAGTGCAATCCTGGAGTTGGTATATATAGTTAAGGGGGTGTGGGTGGCACAGCCCCCCACATTGGGTGGTGTGGGGGCGTAGCACCCCACCTACTTTTTGCTTTTATATTGTTAGATTTTAGTGAAATGAGATTCATAAATATAAACGCTAAGCAGGTGGGGGCTATGCCTCCCACACCCCCAATGTGGGGGACTGTGCCCTCCACCACCTAACTATATATACTAACTCCAGGACCGCACTACAGCGGGGAAAAGGGCATGTACATTTTATTTACCTAACAGTACTTACATTCAGTGAAATGTGATTCACTGAAATTAGTTTTCAGTGATTTGAGCTTTCAGCAATTTTTTGAAGGTGAATTGAAATTCAGTGAAATGAGTTTTCAGTGAATCAGAGCAGACCCATTTTATCTCTAGACTTGATTGTCAATCTCTACCCCCCCCTTCTCCCGAAAACTATTATTAGTATCAGGTGTCCCAAGTGACATACATAGTAAGGTATTGTATTCATAGATTTGATCATTATATTAGTCTAGTGCCTCAAATGAAATTTTCCTGAAAATTAAAACAGTAGGTTGAAACAGTTTACCTTTACATAACTGAAAATCACACATGCGATTTCTCATATGAACGAATCCAAAGCAAGAAACACAAAACCATGACAGTCTCCGATGTTCAAAAATCAGAAAATCGAAAAGCAGATTCACTGATTTTCAAAAAAAAAGTCAAATACAAAGTGTAACGCAGGGGAGCAAGCCACCCTTCACCCACCATGTGGGGGGGTGCACCCCCACACCCCCCTACTTTAATATACTAACTCCGAGATTGCACTACAGTGGGGAAAAGGTCTATTTTCCGATCCTCACTATACTGCAATCTGCACCCAAAATGCCTAATCTGCAATGAGCGAATGTCACTGTGCATTTGCTCATTGCACATTCTAAGCATTTTTCGTTGGACATTTGGGAACTTTGCAAACGTCCTTTCGAACATCTGTCGTTCGCCCGTGTGCAGAATGCACATAAGAAGGTAAACAGTTAAAACATCATAATGCACTACTACTCTTATACTAGTTAGGATTTTTAACTTTCAACAGTATCTATGCAACAGTCAGACAATAAAACATTTTGTTTGTGTCTTTCGGCTTTTCCCAGTTAGGGGTCGGCACAGCAGAACTCCAGTCCGCTAATGATTGACAGTAGATTTTTACGTGCCGAGTTGCCAACCCTGACACACAACCTTCACTGAAGGTATGCCCATTCACGCATGTCTTCACACAGAAGACACTCTAGCTGAGAATCAAACCGGACAGCATCTTACTGTGAGGCAACAACACTACCAGAGCACCACCACCGCAGACCATCCCTAAATAGAAAAAAAAAAGACTTGTAGAGCTCTCTGCCCCATTCTTTCTATTGTCGATATTCTCCAAAGTCTCTTTTGTTGTCCCCTCAATCAAAAGAAGAAAAAAAAATTAAAATCTCTTTGAGTGAAGCAGTCAACATTAGAATCTTCCCATGCTGAACAGACACTTATTAATTACATAAAACATTACTTTACTCAATAAGGCAGCAAAACACCTCTTGTTACATTTGCCATAATTTGTCCATCAGTGTTCACCAATTTCCCCATTGATTATAATGTCTATACAGCCATCTGTGGCCAGATTCTCAAATTCACAGTCCATCACTAAACTATTTATGTACTTGTTTTGAACAGCATTTTCAGACTTGCTAAAACCTGCCATAAAACAGGCCTAAGCCTCCTCAGGTAGACTGTCCTTGATATTTATGAAATGTTGAGCTACAGGAAGAACGTTTGGGAAGTTGCAAGGATGTACAATCATCATACAGTGAGGTAAAATTAGGAGGTAAATGGTAAATTAAGATCAAAAGGATATACGGTTATTAGCAAGGAAGTATTCAATTGTATTGATTAATGGTCACAGATAATGGTTAGTGGAGAATAAATAATTATTTTATTTATATATAAAAGTTAGGATTTGTATTGCCTCACACAGCACTGAAGTTTATAACACTGAGACAAAATCATCATAACCTCATATAAGCAAAACTGCATAATAGGGAATCTTGTAAACTCGAAAAACATTTGCACATGTCAGACAGCAGTCTTATGAATTCTGATCATGCTGTATTCATAAGAATAGATTATACAAGTAAAGTGAACAAAGAAAACAAATGGAATACAGATTATGGTACAGTGAGGATCGGGAAATTTGCCCTTTTCCCCACTGTGGTAAGATCTTGGAGTTGGTATATTTAATTAGCAAGGGTTGTGGGAGGTGCAGCCCCCTACATGGTGGGTGCATGGGGTGTGCCCCCTTGCAAAACCACTGATAATGCTATATTTTTGTTTTCCTTTATTAGTTTAATTTTAGAATCTGTTCTTATGTATGCAGCATGATCTGTATTCATAAGAATACTGTCTGACATGTGTAAACAGTTTTTCAAGTTTACAAGATTCACTATTATGCAGTTTCGCATATATGACGTTACAATGATTTGATATCAGTGTTATAAACGTCAACATTGTACAAATTTGAGTTTATGAAGTAGATCCATATATATGTATATGGGTCTACTTTTCTTCACCAAAATTGCACTTTACCGAGCATCAAAAAGCTGGCACCAATAAAATGAAAGTGCAGTTCAACTTCACTTAACTGAAGTGCAAAAACACAAATATAGACTGCAAACACATTTTTGCAGAGGGGCAAGTCCCCCTCCACCCCCCCCCCGCTCACCCGCTAATTATATATACTACTCTGCGGTCACATTACAGTGGGGAAAAGGGTAAATTTCTTTATCCTCACTGTACTGTGATCTATATCAACAAGCTATAGCTGCTGTATAGGTTCATCTCTCGTTACAACTTTAGATGATAAGAAAAAAAACACAGCAAGAGTTATTCTAAAGGCTCTCAGACCTGCCAACCAATGTTTGTTGAAGTGTGGTTCATGATTGTAGTTTTCGTTGAACTGCACTTTCGCTATATTAGTGTCAGCTTTTTGATTTTTGGTCTAGTGTAATTTCGGTGATGAAAAGTAAACCCATATATGTGTAGCTATATATATATATATATATATATATATATATATTTACATTCCTATATATATATATATATATATATATATATATATTTACATTCCTATATACATATATATATATATATATATATATGTGTGTGTGTGTGTGTGTGTAGTAAAGATATAGTATGTGTATCTGTGACATGTTCATTCAGGAATAACTTGATTTATGATTGTATTGATTGATATGCGGCACTCAGCCAAATGGAAATACATGATGACTTCAGATCTCCAGAACATGGATCCCAGCATTGAGCCATCTTTTTTGGCTATTCACACAGTATTGACAATGTTCCAGTATATACCTCCATCAGGTTTGTCCTCCCTGTAGAGAAACTCATAGTCCAAACACTGAATGCAGCATGAAAGGCAATGGATGCTGGCTTTGCATGCTCTAACAACAAATTTTATTTTAGTGTGCCTGATTGTGTCTTCAAGGAGTGTGGTGAATGGGCTAACAAGAGTTGGTGTCCAGCTGTCTTGTGATATAAGCTCAATCCCAACCCTCACTGAACATGACCCCACTCTGTAGTTTGAACTTTTACTTTATTTTTACCCCCAGAACATCCATTCTTCATTCTGCTACCAGTCTTTTAACATTTTGTGTCTTTTTCACTTTCTATTATCTACTTTTCATCTAGCTCATTATGTATTTCCATTTGTATTAAATGTAGTAAGCTTTCCCTTAGATCCATCCATAACCCCTTTTTTCCCACATTGCATATAGGGCTGGGGTGTCACTTCAACAGTGACAATCCGCTAGAGCCAAGGTTTACACACCAGATGGCTAGCCATGTCATAGTCTTCCCTTAGAGCAATTCCTTCTAAACTGAGAGCATCCTCCTTGCTCTCTGTTTTGTGCTCTTTCCTGGCTGTGCATTTTTACTAGACTTTTGTTTCCTACAGAATGTTCCAGAGTATCTCCCACTGGCATATCTTCTTCTAATACAAATGGGAGTGTAGAGGTCTGTATGACAGCTGTTGGTTGAAATATACAACACTGACAGGCTTACTAATACAATGTGTGGTGTGTGTGTGTGTGTGTGTGTGTGTGTGTGTGTGTGTGTGTGTGTGTGTGTGTGTGTGTGTGTGTGTGTGTGTGTGTGTGTGTGTGTGTGTGTATCTGTCACACACACACACACACACACACACACACACACACACACACACACACACACAAGCATATTTATACATATACGTTGTAATTGAGTTCATTTTTGCACAGAAAGAGGTACACATAGTTTTGTATGGGATTTTTCCATGATTTGAAAATTAGGAAGGATAATATGGAATCACTGAAGTGATGAAATGATATGTGAACTTGTAAAGCAACGGAACTTTTCTGAATATTTCTGGTGGCTATCTGTCTCTTCACTGGAAAGCATAGGGCTCAACAACAGTTTTTTTAATTTAGTAATTTGTTGGCTAAGTTCACGTGTAATTGTCGATTTCTTTTAGATTATACCATCTGAAACTATAGGCCACCTGAAAAACAGAACAGAGAAAGTGAGATAAGATAAAGGACAAAAAACATACTCTAATAATCTGCTTATCCTCCTTCTCATTCTCATCAATGCTGCCAACTGTCTACAACATGAACAGAATAAGTCAAGATGATAGCCTTCTGTAGATTTGCAGAACCATATCTGAAGTGAGAGGAAATAGAAATCAAACCAGAAGTAGACATGACTAAGGCACCAACTGAATGTAGATGGTCCAGTGGTGCAGCAGTAGCATTGTCGCCTTACAGCAACAGGTTCTCCAGTTTGATTCTCTGCTGAAGTGCTTTCTGTGTGAAGTCTGCATGGCCTCCTTGCATTCATGTGGGTTTTCTCCAGGTACTCTGGTTTCCTCTCACATTACAAAGACATGCATCTGGAGCATTTCTCCCTGGGCCTCTGCTGAAAATTGGCTTTGTTCAAAGTTGGACTTTCGCAGTAAACAAATGATAAATAAAAAGAAATAATATTCCCAGTAAACCGATATTAAATAAATAAATAAAAATAAATACTAAAGGACCATAAGAAATGGAAATAATTGGTAAGACAAGGGGAAATGAGAGGAATTTTCATGCAGTTTAGTACCTGCTAAGGAAGGAGGACCTCTTAACACTAGACTGCATAATGTATGCAGATGAAGTAGTGCTCACTACGCATAGAAAATCAATTCATTAAATCTCTAGAAAGGTGCACTTTCATTTTGAAGTACTTTAGAACTGGCTAGTTAACATCAAACTTGCTGTAAATACCAGTAAAACTAATGCCATGCTGTTTGGCACAGTTCAAAAGTGTAAGCGTAGCTATATCCCTGTTATCACTGATACTCATTTAACATTTTGCATACAACTACCTCTCAAAGATACTTAGGAATTATGTTAGATTCTTCTCTCATTTTTAGTCTTCACATAGAGAACCAAATTAACAATGTATTAGCACAACTTAAGGTGGCCCATTCAATATCCAATCTCACACCAAAAGCCAGGCACTCCATAGCCATCATTGTATTCATTCCTAGGATCAAATAAGAACTGTCCTTTATTGCTGCAAATTTAGTAGCTAATACCACATTACAAACCACTGAGAATAAAATACTACCCCTCACATCAATCTAGCTAGCAATAGAGAACACCACTGCCCTACAAATAAAGAATGGTAGCTGGCTTATGTTTCACCAAGAAATGAGCTACTGTTTAACACCCTTACTCACAAGTTTCTTAATAGCAATTGTATGTATACTCTTTAATAGCAATTGTATGTATACTCTTAGAAATACAGATGCCAGTCCCTTGTATAAAGTAGCCACTACTGAAAAAGGGTTATTTAAAAATACACCTTCCAGATGGATCAAACTCACAGAAGAAATAAGGAGTCAACAAACATACTAGCTTCAAACTCTCTCTCCCTCTCTCTCTCTCTCTAAATATATATATATATATATATATATATATATATATATATATATATATATAATGTATATCTGATAAAACAGTGTACATGTAAGTGTAGGCTGGAAAGTAGCTATAAGGTGAATAACAATAATTTATTCCATCTTCAAGCTTAATTCTAATTTAGCTATTATATTCATTGAAATGCTTCTTTGGAATTCAACTGTAAGTTAATTTGCTCTTTCACTAATGAACTGTACCTACCCTAAAATTCAAAACTATCTGTTCCTAAATGCTAACTCATTTTACCAGAAAATTCAAAACTATCTTTTCCTAAATGATAACTCAGCACTACCTGAAAATTCAAAACTATCTGTTTCTAAATGATAACTCAGTACAGAGCTATATCTCCAACTATATTTCAAGCAATGCCAATGTAAATTTCTGTGTAAATACTTCTACATTCTATTGTTTGTTCAGTTGTATTATCAGGCGTTTCTGGCCCAGGTTGTGATTGAAAAAAGTTCTCAGAACATTTCACCTACCTGATTAACAAATGGCAAATAAATATATAAAAAATCTTCTGACTGAAGGGGTTTTAAACTTAAATACCATGATAGACATGCTAAAGAATAAAATATCTGATACATCAAAAACAAAGCAGCATTAATTTACTTACAGACTGCAATGTATATAACGCTCCTCAGAAAGCAATAGGAACCTACACTGGATTCATAAGAATGACTTTGTACTAATCAAGAAAGAAAGGATAATTGTGTAAGTAAACTTGCCATAACAGTAGAGGTTTGAATTTTCACTGCTGCCGCTGCAGTAGCCTTAGCTTTTGGTTTATATCCTGTGAAAAATAAAACAGCCAGCCAGCTTCCAAACTTCGGTGTATCTTCCACACATCCAAACTGTCAGGCAACTTGAGAGGAGCTGAATAAAAGAAATGTTTGGGCACCAAGCCCTTCAGAGCTTTTCTGCCAACAGAGAGAGGGAGGCTGAGCCCTGAAAGGACAATACTAGGAAGAACATAAACAACATACCAAAAAGCAAGGGAGATGGAGGAAGAGAGTGGCTACGGCAACAGTGATCATTCAAACATCTATTGTTATGGTACATTTCCTCACACAGTTATACTGTATTCATCATACTGATCACTACTGCAATAGCTTTAGCTATATGAGTATAATACCCTGGCTTACCAGCTTACAACATTTGGGCGGGGGAAGGACATGAGTCCAGGAGCCCCTGGAGAATTGTCCCAGCAAAGCCCGATCTAGACCTTGAGAAAGAAAAAGCTTATAGTGCTTTGTAAAAGAATGTACAGAGGAACAAATTGCTGCTTCTAGAATAATTCTAGAATCTAACCCTTTACAAAAAGCCATTGATGAATCCAAGGCCCTGGAAGACTAACCTTGCCTGGAATAATTTTGTTGTGGTGAGTTTAAAAAAGTAATAGCCTTAGTCAGCCATTTTGAAATAGTCTGTTTTGATACAGGTTGTCCCTTCTTACCTTCACAAGAAATGAACAATTGGTCTAAAGATCTGAAAGATTTAGTTCTGGCAAGAAAGTACCTGAGCTGTCTGTGGACATCCAAGGTATGGCATATCCATTCTTTCTCATTTTTTAGATTCAGGAGAGAAAACAGGGAGATGGATAGTTTGAACGTAGATTCGGATATCACTTTAGGCATAAAAGTATTAGTTCTCAGAGAAACCCTGCCATTGTGGAACTTGAGGTAGGGTTGACTCACCATAAGAGCTTGTAACTCAGATACTTTTCTTGTAGAGGTCAGAGCAGTCACGAAAACTGTTTTCCATGTTAAGAACCTCAAGACATCTAGGTTAGCTCGTTCAAATGGAGCAAGTGTTATCTGTAACACAAAATTAAGATCCCAAGGAGTGACCATCAGTTTCCTTGGAGGCCTCTTATTGCAAACCCCCTGTCAAAACATTTTGATATAATGAGACTGCTTTGAAAGAGGAGGATCCATGGGCAGACAAACTGAAATGGCTGATAAATGAACCTTGACAGTCAAGTAAAAAGGCTGTAGGATAATAACTCACACAAATATTCTAAAATAAGAAAACAGCTAGCCCTGAATCAGTGCTGGTGATGTTGTTGATCTTTTCTATTTGCAAATATGATTTTCTAGTAGCAGACTTTCTTGCTGCATTAGCACCTGTTTTACATCCTTAGTAAACAGGTGCCTAAAATGAATTACAACCCTATCATCCAGGCAGTCAATTGAAGATGATGGATATCTGAGTGTATCACACAGCCCTGTTTTAGTGAGACTAGATCCATTCTTTGAGGAGGCTTGTGGTAATTGCCCTTGGCCATTTCCCAAAGAAGGTAGAACCACTGTTGTCCAGGCCAGAAGGGTGTCACCGCAATCATTTTACAGAATTCCTCCTGAATCTTCAGCTATTAGTGGAAAGGGTAGAACAGCATACAGGAACATTATTGTCCAAAGAAAAGGCATCTGTCTTTCGGGCCTTCTTGCATGGTGTCTTGGAGCAGAATCTTGCATGCTTATTGATCAGAGAGGAGGCAAAGAAGTCTAATTTAGGAACTCCCTACAGATGGATCAAATCTTTGAAGATACCCTTATCTAGTTTCATGTTGTGAAGATCTGCCCTTGCACTGCTTAGCTAGTCTGCCACATATCTTTGCTCCAACAGAATGTAGGATGCTTGCGGAGGGAGACTGTCCTGTGAAACTATATCCCAGGCTAACATGGTGAGCCTAAAAAGGGGTATGGCTTTAAGGATATCTATTTTCTCCAGCATGTTTTCTCTTCTGACAAACCACTGGGATTTGAAAAGGGAATGGTTGTTGGTGCTGAGACTTCAGATATCACTGTATCCTTTTCATGTGGAATCTTGCCATGGGTATCTTGAGAATCATAGACACCATGAGACCCAAAATCCTGAGGTATTCTTTTGCAGTGACTGAAACCTGAGTGGAAAAAACTAGAAATAGATCTGGATCTAGATCTGTTTTTCCTGTGAAAGAAACGCTCTTCAAACATGGTGCCTAGTAAACATCTTAGAAACACAATTCTTTGAGGAGTCAAGAAAGACTTTTGAATGTTCTCTTGGAATCACAGCTTGCATAAGAGATTTCTTACCCAAGAGAGGGATTTCTGACACTTTGAAATAGGCTGTTTATGCTGAGTTTAGTCCAAGCTTTTGTTATAGTGAGAATCTCAAGCTTGTGTTGGGTAACCCAAGCATATAGATCAGCAGTTTTATTTCTTATGCTTCTAATATTTATGGCAGCAAAGGTTAGATTTCCAGGGCGGGAGTTGACCATTGTGAGGTTAAAGTTGTGTGTGGAAGAGAACTGTTTTGATGTTGGCTGTGACAGGTGAGGCCAGGATTAGGGTGAATTTCTCCTCCTAGGGTGATTTTAGTATATTGGGGTATTACTGATTCTTGTTTATGGAGAGTATTTTTCAACTTAATTCTGTTCAGATTTCAGTTGAAAGGGAAGTCTATATTGGAGGTAAAGGTGAGGGGTATCATTAAACATCTCTAAATAGGTTTGGTGTGAAGTGTGGAGAGTTTAGGATTTGATATGGATAGGTAGTTGGAGATTTTTAAGAGGAGACATAGATAGGTAGTTGTGACAGAGTTGGAGAAATACTGAGAGTTATCATTGAGTCATGGTAAGATGAGAGATACCTCAGCAGAGGGAGAAGAATAGAGGATAAACTGATGAGTAGCATGATTTATTAAAAGGGTCTGTATTTTATTTATGGCAGGAAGCAGAGAAGTAGGAATCAAGAAGCAAGCAAAAAGATGCAGTGGGAGGCCAAAAACGCACTCCCACAGATCTCCTCTATTACATCATTATTCATCAAATTTACTTCCAGTTTAGCAATTTCCATAGAAGGACATTAAAGCCTTCACTGAAGTGCTGCCCTAGCAAATGTCATCACTCCAATTTATCCAACTCTGGGAAGCATGAAGCCCTCCAAAGAAGAGTAGGTTATCCCTACAACTTAACAAATATTTTGATATCTATGTTGAGCAACAGGCAACTATACTTCTATACCAAACTGCCACTCGTGTGAATTCAGTTATCCTATTCAAATGGACAGGCCCTAGAAATGTATCCTGTTGACTTGTGTATGGGGAGCTTCTTCCTCTGCAGAACTCTCATTCCTTTTGCCCACCAAATTATATTCCACATTTCTAAAGAATTCTGGCCTGTCCCTCTTTTTTTTACTATAACTGTCTTTCCCTTACCCATACACTCTCATTACATTTTCTTTCTCTTCCCCGTTTCCTATTTTCCTTTTTGTAAACTTACCTACCCTACTAACTGCTAGTCTTCAAAAAATCCCTTTTTTAAATTAGTATATTGTATGTTCTAGAGTAATATCTAAATGTTTAGGTTAAACACATTTAAGCCTACACTGAGGAAATGTGCTCCATATGACTTGTATTACACAGGGTCCCTCTCCTTTACATCACTGTGCCTCAGAATTCTAAAGTCTGATCCCACCCCAGATGACCAGAATTCAGTTAGTGGCTTGGATTACTAGAAGGGCTACATTAAGTGAGGTGAGAGTGCCTGGCTGATACTAATTGGTAGACCAACTAGTCTGCTGCTCCCTAGAAAACAAACTTGGGTACTGCAGGATTCTTCTAGGATTAGGCTGTGGTGGCTATGCACTGAACATAAGCCAGGAGGCTCAACATGCAGAAATGTGTTCCTAGACAGTACTGTACCCATCTGCCCAGCCACCCCAAAACAGGGTTTAAGTCAAGACTGGAAGCAGACTCATCTGACAATGGCATTCTAGTCTGTTACACACAGTTCTGACTCTAGCCATTGAAGGTAATGAATAACCTGTTAAGGCTTTGCCATTGCCAGAGCATGAATAGGCCACAGGCATCCTGTGAATCCATCTTTTACCCCTCATCAGATGGAAGAATAGGTTAACGTCTAGGAAGTGGAGCTGCTAGGCTGCACCCTGGAGCAAAATAATAACTAACTAATTAACTAAGTCACATAGTTTCTTTGATCATATGAATTACGGGGTCCCCAAATATGAATAGTGGAGAGGTTTACTACGCTGCTTACGAATAAGTTTGAGCCACTTTAGATTAAGGCTCTGCAATACCATCTGTCTTGGCACACTTTGTAACCTGTCTGACTTTGATACTTCTCTCAGACTGGCATTTGTACATAATTGTTCAAATAGAATACTCTTTTTCTTTTGGTTTTCTTTGTCCCCAAAGACTTTGCAGCTAGCCAAATGTGTATCAATTCTAAAAACATGATTTCTTACTGAATGTTTGATTCTTCATATTGTGTCAGCCAAGGACAAGAAAACCATTTGCTCCCAAGATGCACTTCTATACCTGTCAACCCTACTCTGCCCATGTAAAGCTAGGTCATTGTTCTCATCCAGTCCTGTTATCAAAGGCTACCCAGTTAAAATCCTCTAAAACTGGCTGCCAAATGTGTAGATGTTCCCCATCTACTTCTTCAGGATTCTTACACTGTGATGTTTCTGACACTGCCCTTTTAACACTTTAGCTAGTGCTCTAGTAAACATGTGGCCTACTGCAACAACTCTACAGGAAAATTCAACAACATAGTAATGACATGGGTTTCCCTACCCCTCACCAGTGGATGTTTTCTTCTTCATGGCTACCATACTTGGCTTCTCAGCCAAGGTCCCGAGTCTGTTGCTGAACAACCTTTCTTGGTTGCTCTGTCCAAAGTACCTACTGCCACAGCCACTCCATGCCATGTTATGACAGGGCTGTTCCAAAGACGCACTGCATTCCTGCATCCTTACAATCTCCTGCTCCAAAGAAGTCATCCAGATACTGTATTGATCTTCTTTATGAATCAGCTGTCTCATATATAGAGTGAACATTGTACTAAATGCTTCAAAAGTGGTACTCAGCACTGCTTATCCCACGTTCGTAGCTTTACTGTGTCATTTATATGCATTAACTACTATTCTTGATGAAGAAACAGTTACAAATGCAAAACTGCCTCAATGTCTCTCTTAGGTAACCATGGTTATGAAGCAGTCTACATAAGCCAGACTGCATTAACTAGTAAACAGTATTCTACCATTAAGTCTTTCTTGCTTACTCTGCCATTTTCTGATGCCTGTTTTGGACAGCATAAGTGATGAATGATATGGTAATTCCCCTGCTATTTCTTTGGTACCAAGACTTTGGGTAATTTCTTAAATTTCCTATGGCTATAGCTTCCTTCGCTAAAACAGAGTTTAAGTGCTTCCATGTATCACCACCTGTTGTAGTCAGATCCATCTGTATAGAAAAAAAAAACATCTTGAAAAACCTACATGAAACACTGAGTAACCTTTCTTGAGGGGGTATGATAACTCATCTAAGGCTTCTGCATACATTACCAACTGAAAGGTGCATTCATCTCCTCAGAATGTCTAACTCCTGATTCTGACAACCCACTTTCCCCTTAAAAGCACCACCCACTTTACTCCTTGCCATGCTGCTGAAAATGTCTTGCCTCCTTAATCCGCTGTTCTTCTAACTGTTACTGTGAGATTACCCCATATTTCTTTTGAAGCAAACAATCCCCAAATGTTCACCCCCACATTATGCAGATTTGGGCAAAATAACATGAAACTGACCTGTACTTGGTGTTAAATGCCCAGCAAGTCTTCCAGTCAGAGATGTATTTATCTGTCAACATGGTTAGTTCTCCATCGTAATTCCTAGCCATATTTTAGGGTGATGAACATCCACCACAACAATTTTCTGTGTCCATCTCTTTATAGAATGTCTGATCATATCATAGCTTGGCTAGTCCACTCCTTTTCTTCTGGACTTCCCTGATAATTAAAACAAACTGCAATAACATGAACATAGCCTGCTCTGGCTTCTTTCCTATGTGATGACCATGAGGTAAATAAAGCTCAAGAATCAGTTTTCACCATTTTCTTACCCTAAGCTTGCATGCTTTTGTTTCTTACTGCTGTAATGACTGATACAAAATATTTCAGTCCTGGTGCATCCTCCTCTAAAATCCATTAGACCTCCATTCTGATCTAGGAGCCCATATATATCAATATAATCTTGGTTTCAAATCTTTTCTCTCATTGCTGATGGTATGACAAATGTTGGCAGTTCCCAGTTGCTTTTGTTTCCCTTCCAGCACCTTATCCATCTAGATGACCTGAGCTATAAGGTTATGACTCTTCTCTCCTCTCTTTCTCTCATTTCTAATGTCTCAAGTGGGGAACACTGGGAAATGAAGTTTACAGGTTCCTTGGTGCCATTTACTAAATGTCTTTGCCTGGGCCACTAGGATCCACTGTTCATAACTTTTATTGGTGATTATGTCTCCCAACTTTTTCCTTCTATCACTCTGCCCCTTCCTGCCTCAATGATTTTAGAAAAACATCACCATGGTCATATGTATGACCAAATTTATCCTTTATGTGATCAAAATTACCTGAATTTAAATAGTCTAGAGCTGTTTCTCCACCTAAATTAAACTCCGTAAAATTGTCTTTATTCTAAGCCCTCTGCAGACACCTGGTTCCTTGTTGTTTTTGCTTCCTTTTCTCAGCAGCTTTCCTGGGGATTATTTTTTGATTGACATAATTTGATTAGCAACTCTGTAACATGACTCATGAAGCAATGAAGTCTGTTAATGTAGTTCCCAAATCTTCCTGTTTACTAAAGAGAACAATAGCAGTTGGTACTGGCCTTTCTTTCAGCCATGAACACCATTTCTATCTCTTGCAATCACTGATACTTCTCTCTGCTGTTTGAAGGCAGCCACAGAAAGGGGAAAATCTGCACAAACCAGGAGGATGGGTTGAGGAGTAGAGGATAGTCGAAGTTGTGGAGACCTTAAGTTGTCATCTTATGACTCACCACTCTCACTGGCCCCTCCCCATTCATTATTTCTCTGTCTATGGAATCTTAATGCTGTATAGGCAACCACCCCACCTATGTACAACACCAGAGGATTGTCATCTTCCTTTAAACTCTTTGCTACTGATGCAAAGGATAACTTGTGCAACAAACTACGTTAGCTGCCAGATAGAGAAGCTGCAAGGTCCTTGAGGAAACTTTTATCATCCACAAAAAATAAACTGATAAGCGCTTTTGTTCATGTAACAATAATGAACTTCTACAGATAAAACTGAAAACAAACAGCAGTTTTAAATAAGGGCGATAGCAGTCATATGCTCAAAAGATGTCATTAAATCCTCCCATTTACTTTTCTTAAAGTGCCAAAGTGCTATTTAAAGCACCATTCAAACACAGTAGTCTAAAATGTGCAAACATATTCTTTTACTAAAACCTTAAAATGTACAGAAAAAAATGAAAGAAATTGTTAAAAATAGTGCAACAAAAAATGAAAAGAAAAATATAAAAATTGACATAATCCTACATATACAACTCCTTTGGCTACACAGTTGTATCTACCCTTTATCCGATACATCTTACCACATATGCTGAAAGAGTGAATAGTATTAATATATTTACTTTAAGAAATGTAAATAAGAGGGTTTAATGTGTATGATAACTATATTTACATAGTGCATTTTAATATAAAATGTTTAATCGGCCAATTTTTGCATTGTAGGGTGTATGTTTTTAACTATGAGGAATTTTGGTAAGATATTTTCAGAGCAGTCATTTAAGAAGCCAGTCTGTCAAACTGACATGTGCTTTGGCAAAGTCCCATTTATGGACAGGTGCTAACACTGCACAACACCTTAAATGAATTCTGGCTCCTAAAGTGATTTTTTTGGACTGGCTCCTAAAGTGATTTTTGTGGACTAGCTCCTATAGTGATCTTTTTGGACTGGCTCCTAAAGTGTCTTTTTTTTTTGGAATTCTGGGGTGTATATCACCAAATAAGGGGCAAACATATCAATTATACATCACCTCAAAAACTTGTATACTGTTTTCAAGGCAATACAGCCTTAAAAACATTCACAGAAATAACCATACCATTACCAAGAAATAGTAAAAAACAGATGTTCACTTTTCAACCTCTTGGCACAAAAATTCTGAACACCAAAAATAATGGTGGTACAAAGATTTTTAATAATTGATGGATACATTTTCTGAAGGACGTGAAGTGGGAAACTCAAATGTCAGTCATTATTTTAGTGACTATAATCCTGAATGATTTTCCAGAAAACCACAAATTATATGAGTAACAAAGATATAAGGAAAATCTGGACATGCTGAGAAATTCTGGACAGTTGAGAGGTATGCAGTACATATACATATATACCATCATCTTCTTTCGGCTGTTCCCGTTAGGGGTCACCACAGTAGATCATCTGTTTCCATTTCTTCCCATCCTCTGCATCTTGCTCTGTCACACCAACCACCTGCATGTCCTCTCTCACCACTTCCATAAACCTCATCTTAGGCCTTTTACCTGGAAGCTTCATCCTTAGCACCTTTTTCCCAATATACTCAGCATCCCTCCTCAGCACATGTCCAAGCCAATGTAATCTTGTCTCTCTGGCTGGCTTTGTCTCCAAACCTTCCAACCTGGGCTGACCCATAAATATGCTTATTCCTAATCCTGTCCACCCTTGACACACCCAGTGCAAATCTTAACATCTTTAACTCTGCCACATCCAGCTCTAACTCCTGCCTTTTTGTCAATGCCACTGTCTCCAATCCATATAACATAGCTGGTCTCACTACCCTCTTGTAGACCTTCCCTTTCACTCTTACTGGTACTCATCTGTCACAAATCACTCCTGACACTCTTCTCCACCCACTCCATCCTGCCTGTACTCCCTTCTTCACCTCTCTTCCACACTTACCATTACTCTGAACTATTGATCCCAAGTATTTAAACTCATCCACCTTCACCACCTCTACTTCTTGCATCCTCACCATTCCTCTATCTTCCCTCTCATTCACACACATATATTCTGTCTTAGTCCTGCTGACCTTCATTCCTCTTCCCTCTAGAGCATATCTCCATCTCTCCAGGGTTTCCTCCATCTGTTCCCTACTCTCACTACAGATCACAATGTCATCTGCAAACATTATAGTCCACGAGGACTCCTGTCTGATCTCGTCTGTCAACCTGTCCATCACCATTGCAAATAAGAAAGGGCTCAGAACTGATCCTTGATGTAATCCCACCTCCATCTTAAATGCTTCCGTCAATCCCACCGCAGACCTCACCGCTGTTACACTACCCTTGTACATATCCTGTACCACTCTTACATACTTCTCCGACACTTCCGACTTCCTCATACAATACCACAACTCCTCTGTAGGCACCCTGTCATATGCTCTCTCTAAGTCAACAAAAACACAATGCAACTCCTTCTGCCCTTCTCTGCACTTCTCCAAAAACCCCCCAGAGCAAACATCGCATCTGTAGTGCTCTTTCCCGGCATGAAACCATATTGCTGATCATTAATCATTACATCCCTTCGTAACCTAGCTTCCACTACTCTATATGGTTTCACTTCATAATCTCAAGTTACTGAATGCTCGAAATTCAGTAACTCAAGACCATGAAGCTGAAAACCAGACTGATGAAAGTGCATAAGAGTGAATTTGAATATCTCGAATCCACGCTTATGCATTTCTGGTACATCGCGTGTAGTGTTATGGTGCCTGAAATGACAGGTAAGTCAGTGTTTGTGTGTGTTTTTGTACATTGTGTGTGTGTGGGTAAGGGTAGGGAGGTGTAAGTGTGAGTGTTGGATTTGTTGGGGTTTGTGTATGTGTGATGTGTACTTGTGTACGAGCGAGTGGAGGCTGGCGTGGTGTGAGTTTTTTTGTTTTTTTATGCTATGTGCAACCTCGGAGTTGGTATATATAAGCAGAGGGGGTGTGAGGGGTGCAGGGGGGCTTGCCCCCCTGCTTATATGTAGTGTAGGGTTGTGTGGTTTGTGTGCTGTGGGTGGAATGGTGTGTATGTTAAGTGTTGTATGGTGTATGTATGTTCGTGATTGTGTGATTCGGGATTGTGGTTTTGGTGTTGTGAATGGTTTGACTTCATAGTCTCGGGTTACTAAATTTCGAACATTCAGTAATTCGAGATTATGAAGTGAACCATACACACATATATATATATATATATATATATATATATATATATATATAGATTTAAATGGCAATGTGATTGTTGTATCCTAAAATCCTAAAATTAGGGTAATCATTTCGATAGTAGCTCACAAGAACTGAAAAACAGCTACATGTAAGCAGTATTGCTTCCTCCCCTCGAAATGTTTCCTAAGTTGGTATATAACAATGACTAGCAGAGTCTTTGTCAGTATGTACATGTATGTGTCTTTGTCTCTGTGTTATTCGACTCCAGGATTAGAGCTGCTTCTCCTGCTACGGGGATTGTTTTTGTTTTATTTATGTCACTTCTTATTTCTTCATATACTGCTTCATTTTCTGTTTGTAGGGTTTATGCTTCCCCTTTCATCAGGTATTTATTTATCTTTTTAGATGTCTTTTCCTGTTCTTGATCAGTAAATGTTCTAAAATATGTTTTTTAATTTGTGTTACAACTCTAAATCCTGATTCTTTTTTTTTTTTCTGTTTCTTTATCTTTTACTTTTTTTCATTTTTACAGACACTGGGGAATGTGTATTTCTGGTATTTGGTATTGTTCCTTGTTGTTGTATTTATTTATTTATTCTTTGTCATTTTTGCATTTATGTGTTTGATAGTTTTTCCATACCAAATGACTTTTCAAGGAGGCAGTTTACTGGATTTTGATTTCTGCAAATAAGAAGAGATTGTTTATTGAGTATTAGGATTAGATGGCCTGCACTAGCATTCTCCCATGAATTCCCATGCATGGAATGAATTCGATTCATGGTTATCTGGAATTCTGGTTAGTGAATTTTCTTAGCACATTTTTTTAATTGTTGGCAATGCCTGCTGCATTTAAGCATGACATATACACAACACTTAAGGACATCAATGCCACACATGTATGGGATACTGAAGGTGCCTATGAAAATGTGGTCAGGCATGAAATACAATGCATAGGTCAACACATGTAGCTAAGGAAACATAGCATCTGCAACTGATAGCCATTGTTGATTCTACTATGCCTGTGTGTGGTGCACGCAGATCTCTACAGGATAAAAATGCACAGACTATAGAATATTTACCTCTACAAATTGTAAGAGCATAAGGCCATACTGAAGAATAGTGTGACGGTACACTAGGCAATGACATTTGCATTGGCAGTCTCTATGCATACCCTATATGGACATGTTTAGGTAGCAGAACTGCATATGTGGCAAGTTAAGTCAGATGCTTTCATCGATTATTGCTTTTCAGCTAATATGGCATGAACTCCCAAACATGGCTATATCTGTGGCCATATTTGTTTCTCAGCCATTAGGCACTGATTTTAGGAAAATGGAGAGACTGCGCATGTCACAAATGATACTTGTAAGACAGTAGTTGCTACCACAGCCCCATAGCAAAACCCCACATATATATAGGAAAGGATCCCCAACATTGTTTTCTAGTTCAAATTGTCAGAAATTTGGGATGCATGGCTTGAGTTAAAAAGCCTCAGAGGTCAACAGCCTAATATGTACTTCTGAACATACAAGCTCTGTGCGTGCAGCTGTTCTATCAGTGTGGCTCACAAATGGGTCACATCTTGAAAAGATTGTGCTGCATATTGTCTTTTCCTTGGAGCTGTATCAATATTAATCCAGTTTGTACTGTAGTTGAACCCACCCTCATTTTAAGCAAGCATTGCAGTACACTGCAACCACAGAACATAGTTTACCTGTAACATATGGCACAGTGCCATCAGTGAAGACATCAGATGTGCATCTTCAGCTAAGCAAAGGCGACCATGGAGGACAGTTTAGCTGGAACATATGGAAGAGCACCACCAGGAAGACATCAGATGTGCATTGTCAGTTAAGTATCATGGGGAATGCCCAGATGTTTGGTGCAGGCATTCACTGGTTGGTCACAATGGTTATGGTTCACCAGAAAACACAAAAAAAAATTACAGTGCCTTCACCCATTCATGTGCTGCAAGATTGGACTGTCACATGGGTGCAACCAATGAAACTCATGCTGCAGAAGATACCTACCATCCTATGCAGTGAATCTGCTCATTACATGAGTCACTACACATATTTATGAGGCATATGAATGTATTTATTGGCATATGGAAACATATATATGAAGAATATCTAGTTGAATGTCATTGACTGAAACTGTGTGATGCCAGTGGTATTCCCCACAGTGGTCTAGAATGTGGCAGTAGCAAGGATGTTCATAGCTGTCATTAGTTTTTGTTTTTAAGCAATATTGAGCATTATTGGGCAGTATGCATATCCATGTAGTGATACAAAGTTGGTAGTCAAGAGTTCTGTATTGTACTGACCCAGTTGCTCACATGTAGTTAGTACTGACTACTGCAAAGTGATACTTTGTTGATGATGTATTAGTGGATGTTACCTCTATGTGGCCTGTTAGAAGTTGCTTGGTATTTCAGTTATACACATGATGATAAACAGTGCCCAACTCATGTTAGTAGGCCTTCTATTCTGCATTTCTATGCTATCTATTGAATATATACTTTTAAGTTTAGCACAAGGAAAAATAACATTTCTGATTCACACGCTGTCTTTTGTGCCTCTGTATAGATGTCTCTATGACTATTTTCACATACTATGTCCCATGTCCAAGAACTGCAAACCGTTGTTTTGAACTCTGTGCTTCATTCATTCTCAGTGAAGTACAACAGCTTTTTCCTGCATATCAACACTGCATTACACAGGCCACAGTATTAATTTAGGACAATCACTCTTGCTGACATGTAAAAGCAAACTATCACAGATGAAGCTGTACAATACACCCCAAAGGCGATCAGCAATGATGTAAGAGTAATGCTGTCTTATGGGGGTCAAACTAATTAGGGAATTTGCTAATGAAAACTCAAAAGGCTGCATAATGAATGGTACTCTACAATGATGGTCACATGCCAAAATAGCTCAGTAGTATGCATGTAGCATGCTCAGGGCATTACACATTCAAACAAGCATCAACACACTGCTACAAGCACAGCTGTGAGCAAAACCCATCCAGTTTTACAGGAAGAGAGTGGGTGCATGGAGCAGTGAGAAAGAGGAAGAGAAAGTAGAGGAATGCATTTTAGAGCAAGGAGAAAGTAATAGTGGTCTGGGGTGGAAAAGCAAGAGTATATTTTTTGGGGGTTGATTCCCATTTTTCACATGTCCAAGAAGATTACCAGGGAAGATAGCAAGGAAAGAACATGAGCAGGTAACAGAATACATATAAATATTAGCAAGAGACAAATAAACACAAAAGAAAGACAGGGACCAAGAGGGGTAGTGCTGACACAGAGCAGAAAAGAGTGACACAGACTGGAGGGAAGACAATTGGTTTTTGGAAGGATTGAGCTGCAAACTACTGAGGTAATGGACACACAAGGAAAGGAAACTCCATGAAAGGGAATAGGATGGGGTGCAGCTGACAGCCACATTGCACAATGCCACACCCAACCTAAGGTCAGTCACCTTCCCGACCATGTGTGATCTAGGCTGAACCATTCCTAGTCTACTGGTCTGGACTAGGTAGCTGAATGACTCTGACAGTCACATGAGGACATGCTCCAGGCTGCCAATGCAGGTGTCCAGCTGCCGGTCAACCAACCAACTGCCATCAGAGGGTACCAGGGAACCCTCCAAATCATCACCTACTGCATGACCTGCTGATAGATTGTCCTGGAGACAGCCAGGGATATACCAGCTGATAGCTGTTGATGTACCACAGATACTGCTGTTGCAGCAGTGCAGAAGATATGAATGTAAATTGACAGGAAACAAAAATAATAAAGGACAAATACAAATAAAAAGGGGACAGTGATAATGAAGGAGAAACACAAAAGCAAAAGCAGTTATCAATAATTTGTACCACTATGGTGATGGCAGATACAACCTGCCAGGTGGTGTTCTGCATGTCACAATTGTAACCAGGTAACCATGTACTGGAGACAGAACCACAGATGTCAAATATCAATACACGGGGACTACAGATACCTGGTGGAATCAACGTACCATGACATAAGGCAGCCACCATTAAATGTTAAACTTTAGCATGTCAGATCCATAACCATAGCATGTCATAAGAAAATGATACTGATTGGGGAGTTTGAATAGGCAGTTGAAAAATAAGGCTGGGCAGAGTAACCTGGGTGCTATATTTGAACAACAGGGGCAATGCATGGATATGACACTGTATGAAGGCAAACAAAAAGGTTCAAAATAAGACTATGATACTTAGGAGGGTTGTGTAACACCCACAATCAGACCAACCAACATAACCACTTCACATATGGGGACTCCTGGAGGTAGGATGGACAGCCAAACATGTCAAACTGCATTGACAAGGTATGTAATACATAAAGCATATCAAAGCTATAGGCAGTGGTTATGCTAAGTAGCAGCAGTACAAAACTGAATAATGTTGCAGGTCTCCAACAAATATCTTGCTATATATCAATGGTGCATTCATACCCTATATCTGGACAGTTTTGTATGGCACCTCTGTGAAATCAGTTTATTGTCTTCTCTCTCTCTCTTTCTCTCTTTCCAGGTACTGAAAAACCAAAAAAGAAAGAGACATTCCATGATTCACATACCCTGCATATGGCTGAACATGCACTTCTGCTTAATTACAAGTAAACACCTGTTATTAATACTTGCTGTACCACTCTTATTCACTATCCCTAAGCTCCCATTGGTTAAGAAGGTCCTAATGGCACATCTTCAGGTTACTGTAGCAATTCTGGCACAGCTTTTCAAAATGGGCAATATCTATGGAATCACTCACTACCTTGGCAAGGCAGGTGTAGGCATCCATTTTGAACTGGAAACCCCCATAGGAATCCACAGCAGGTGCTCCCAGTGGTCCCTATTTAGGTAATAGAGGAAGGTTTCTGTTTCCCTCCTGCAACACATAGGTGCCCTTCCATATTCAGCACCTTCAGAAGCAATCCAGTTGAAAATGTTAGGAAGTTCACTTGGCACATATTGTGGGTATCACATGAATGCTTCAATGGGTAACAGGGCAGCAAGATAGAACCCTGTGCCACCATGCTGTCACTTATTATCAAGCACCATTTCAGGGTGGTGCTGGGGGTGGACCATATTGGCCTAAATATATGAGCCCAGTACAACTCACATCCCTATCCATGCTTGTATCATAGCAATCTTTGAGGAAGCAAGTTTTTTAATAAACCAATAGCCCTGTAGGTACAGCCCTCTGCACACATGTGCAGTGCTCTTCACTGTCATTTACATATGAGTAGAGGCAGGCCTGACGCTCATTACATTGTCTAGGACTGGGACAGAGTGTGTTAAATGTGTGATTCACAGACAGACACCTTAAATTGCCTCATCAACATAACTGCATTACTATAAGCCTCAAAAACTGTGCAATAAACACTAATACAGCCATTGCATTGTTCATCATGCTATAAAAATTTGGTGGCATAGCACTTGGAATCAGTAGTGGTACAGCAGAAGTCTATGCAGCGACATTCCTGCAGCTGTAGCTGTTCTTTCCACTGTAGATTGTACAAGAAAACATGAAAAAAGGAGAAAATAAATGCAAACGGCAGTACTTTTGTTGTTGCATGCAGGGGATTAGTCCATATTTATCTGTGGATGTGGAGGGTAGGATGTACAGAAAGGTGTGGGATGGAGTTCACTGCACAGACTGGGAGGGTGCATCTACACATTACATATGATAACCTGTGCACTATCTGGCAATTGACGGACCAGAAATGCTTAAGGTTGCTGTACTGTTGTCCATGTATACCTGGCAAGTGCTTGATTGTGGATGCAATCAGTTGTGCCTCAAACCTCAGGAAAATAGACTATTTTATAGAATGCCTGCATATTGTTGTTTTTCTTCCTCTGTGGTCTTTGTGGGGCCACTTATTCTACTCCACCTGCCACAGTATCCCACCAAGGAACTGTTATTGTATTCATGAAGCAAATGCCTGTCACACCACTGCCATGTTTCCTGATGCTTGCTGGAATGTCACTGAAGCAAGAATAGTCAGATATACACATACCGCAGGAATAAGTACTCCATGCATCCCATGGCATTCTGTGTGAAGATGTCACATATCTACCTGCTGCCTAATGGTGTCTCTTTCCACATGATAGCAGCTTGCAATTTACCTGTCGTGGAGGTGATGGCATGTTAGGCACAGTCAGATCCTTCTGTGATGTGGAGAGAGATGGCCTGCCTTGTGATGGGCACTGGTTGTGACAATTGCCCCTACTAAGTGGCTATGACTTCTGCTACACCTAGCTTTATAGGTTTGCTTATTGAGAAAGCACTGTGCATGTGCCTGCTGCAGCCATGAATAATGACACACATTTTATACACTTCTGAATTGCTCCATATATTAATTATCCTTAGTAGCATTTACAGTGAAGCTCATTATCATTATATTGCTCATTTCACTGTTATGTTGTCATGTACTGATGATGCCAATTATGTAATCTTACCTGCTTGTGTGATGACACTACCTGTGTTTCTGAATTGCTCCCCTCTGTGCGCTGAGACTATTCACACAATTTTGTCTCATGCATTGCTCTATTTTTCAGAATCTTGGGGTGCATTTCTAAATCCCACTTGATATTCTACACTCTCCCATAATTTTTCAAAGGTTTGAGGGGATAATAATGTGACAATAACATAAATTGAGAAATGTTCAGCAATTCATCTCTTTGCTGACATAATGGCTGTTATCTGTTTATAGTGATGCTAGTTAACTGAAATAGGTATCCTTCTACATTAACTTCTCTAAAGTAAAATTAAAATATGTGCCCTTTTTAACAAAGTAACAATTTCTCAAAGGTTTCAAATTTAATTCTTGTTTATGGAAGCATACAACCCATAATCATAAAATACTCAAATAACTGCAATCATTTAAATGATAAAATTTAAAAAAAATAGTGATTGTCTTTGCATTTGAGATCTGTAATATTCTTGCTCTAAGTTGTAGTTGCAGAACTATATGTCTGTCTTTAGTGCATTTTATCACTTTTTCAAGCAAGTTCTTTAGTAATACGTTCTTTATCCTCCTTTGATAAAAAAGGATAAATAAATATTTTATTTATAACATTTGTTTACCAGGAAAATCCAACTGGGACAGAGCTCATTTTCAGCAGAGGCCTGGGGAGAAATGCTCCAGACTTTTGTCTTTGGAATGTGGGAGGAAATGGAGCACCAAAAGGAAATCCACAGGAACGCAAGTAGGACATGCAGACTCTACATAGAAGGCACCCCAGCCAAGAATTGACCCAGAAAACCTCTTGCTGTTATTGTGTGATAACTTAGGCCTATGTTTAGGCTCTGCATTTTTCCTTACTCTAAGGTGTCTTTCATGCCCATGCATTTCAGGTTTGCAGTTCACTCTTACCAGTGTATCAGTTCCCATAAAGTACTGCTTCTGATGTGCTCAACAGGAATCCACAAGCAAATCACAGACTGAACTAAAAAAGAAATAAACAGCATGTCAGCTGCTACATTTATTAGGAAATGCATGTCAGGGTATATAAATCTTAATGGAAAATATTGAAATTTACTAAGGCGAGAAGGAAGAATTCATTGCACTTTACATACATACAGCTCATTTTTGTCTTGCAGCATTGTCACACTAGACTTCTATTATAGTCCTTTTATGACCTTAACATATCAATAAAACTAATGAAAATATTTCCATTTTATGGGGATTCACTCAAACATTTTACAGGATTCTCAGATGCTCAGTAAAGCATTCTACAGGATTCCCAGATGTCCACCTCATTCTATGGGATTCTCAGATGTCCACCTATGCTTCCACTTGGTAACAAGTTGGAAGTAATGTCACCATTTGTACTGAATGATAAATATAAGTATAGCTCTACAACATGCTTTTCAGATGCTTGACAGGTTCTGAGTCAGTGGCTTCCATCAAGTCATCTTGATTACGGACATTAGATCCCTGTAAACTATAATGCCCACAGATATTACCAGAGAGTATGTTAGAATTTCATAGAAAAACTGGAAACCATGGAACTACCTACACAAACACTAAGCTATAATTCAGAACTGCTTCTTGGATTCAATGCCTTTTTCAATAGCATTTTTTTTTCATGTGGACAGTGGAGTTGCGAAGTTAAAAAAAAACATTATTCCTATTTTATCAAACTGTTTAAGGGATGAGTAGAAAAACATTTTTGTCCTCTTCAAGTATTTTGCCTAAAATGTATAAGTGCCATAGAAATGGCTGACTAGGTGGCATGTATTGTTATATGGAGACCCTCCATTACTACCTGGATGTATTTAAGAGGACCTCACTATTCACTCTTGTATTTAGAAAGTGTATAATTCTTCACATCGCACCTTTTTGGATATTAAACTGTCAGCCAATAATGCTGACTTAAATGCCTCTGCATATTCGAAATCTTCTGATTCATACAGTAGTTTTACTTCACAGCTCTTCCATTCAAAGGAGACCATATATGATTTGCTGTACCTACAATTTTTCCATTATGTTAATTAGACAATAATTTTACTAAGCAGTTTCAGTTTTACTTGTCTATTTTATCAAAAGGCAATATTGTTGAAGCATTCCAGTGGGTCAGCAATATGTTCTATAGCCTTGAATCCTTACTAAGGGCACTTTTACTCGGCCATGTACCATTTGTGCCGGCATCATTTAATCGCAGTGCTATTCTCTTCACCGCTCCATGCCATTAGCTTTCTTACGTAATAGTCTGATTCCATTATTAGTTCTCTGTTTTCACAGTAACCCATTACCTACACTCCCACTGAACCTGTTTAATCACTTGGTGGGAAACAACCTGCATAGGCCCAGCTATTTTTCCTCCAGTGGGTCTGAATTCTGCAGTCAGACTTGCATGTTTGCTTTTAGGATATCTCTCAACTGTCCAGATTTGTGCAGATTGTTCAGATTTTTTCCTCATATTTTTGGTCTATTCCTAATAAAATTTGTCTTTTTCTTACACATCATTGAGAATTGAAGCCACTGAATAATGACAGATTTTTGAGTTTCAGATATCATATCCTTTAGAAAATGGATGCTAATCTATACACTTATTCTATCAAATTTCTAAGTTTGCAAGAAAAGTATTTAAAAACTGTCACTATTTTTGGACCTTTGTCCGATCATTATTTTTGGCTTATTTCTTGCACAGGAGGTTGAGAGGTATACTTATAGCATTGCATTGATTGCAGAGCCTAAACATGTCTTTCACATCACCATGAGTTTTTGTGTACCTTAGATAATGAGATCTCCTGTACTGTGTATAGAAAATATTATAATATTTACACTGCAGAAACTGAGAGACTACTGGCTGACAAATGCAAGGCCATTGCAAGGCATTAAGGAATACAGATATCAGTAAACCACTGTATTCCAAATAGTGATGTGTGTGTGTAGGCCATTTGTGTTCTCTGAAATGCTGGCCATAGGAAAAAATGCAGGTACAAAATTAATTATTAGACATGACTCTTAGCCCTCCCAGGTTTGCGTAAAACATTCATATTTCACTAAGTACTCTCAGTCAGACATTTTCTTACAGTATGATTTTGTTTTTTATGTATCCTCTGCTTCAGAAAAATGCTCTGGAATCTAAGATATGTTTATGTTGTTAGAGGTGTGGCATTTCACACAACACAAGAGTTATGAGTTAAGGCTAGTCTTGATGATTGGATGGGTAGACCTAAATTTATGTCAGGGTTGTCATACATGGCTCTCCTCAATTTGGGAGGTGATGACTATTATGTGTGGTAAGAACTTTTAAATGTATGTGCTTAAAAGTGCATATTGATAGGTATCTTATGGTCCCAGTGATTGCTTAATTAGTATTGTTTCTATGTATCTGTGCACTGATAGTGGAGATCTGGCCAGCTCTAACTACATGCAGCTGAGTCAGCCATTTGAAGAGACAGGAGAAAGAAAATATTTATAACACCCTTATGCTCAGTCACAGCCTCCATATAAATACTAGCAGCAGGAGTTTCATTTAGTGCTGTGTTAATGCCCCAAAATCTGGAAAATGCAGCCAGGTCAGCACATTTTATGACCACATTTCATGCAGTGGCTTCAGCCTGTGATGTCGCCCTGTTTTCAGTGACTTAGCCAAACTCTGAATTGAAATCCCAGAATATTGTGTGTCATGCAAACCAGCTGCAACCTATGCCTAGAGCTCAGTCTTAAGTAATGTTTTCTGGCGGGTTCCTTTCAGAATGTCGAATTTCCAAAACTTCGAATTTCATTCGGTCAAGACCATATGATCGAAGTTTTGAAATCTCGAAATTCTGAACGGAGATCTGCATACAGCACAAAATGGGAGATTTCCCTTTTCCTCACTGTAGTGCAATCTCAGAGTTGGTATATTTAAGTTGCAGGGGTGTGGGGGATGCGGAGGGCTTGGGGGCTTGCCCACCTGCAAACATGTTGAGGAATTTGGTTTTGTATTTTTTTGGATTCATTTCAGAGTTTTGAGATTTCAAAATTTTGATCATATGGTCTCGACCATGTGCAATTCGAAGTTTTGGAAATTCGATATTTGAAGTGGATCCCTTCAGGCAGCTATGTGAACAGTATGCACAAAAGGAAAAAAGCACCAGTCAACTGTAAAGGAGTGGCTTGAGCAAACAACAATATAATAGAAAAAAAGAGCTTAGCCAAACCACCACAGCTGAATAAAGTATTATGCACGACCACTTAATGATGCATAAGAAACACGCTTTATTAGTGTGGAGCTTTCTAATAAGGTATGTTTCTTATGCATCATTAAGTGGTCATGCATAATACTTTATTCAGCTGTAGTGGTTTGGCTAAGCTCTTTTTTTCTATTATGTGAACAGTATGCAGCACTTCAGTAACCTACTGAATCTCCTCAGTGACTCCTTAGCTCATCTGGTGACATACACTGTCATCCAGTAACTTTATGAGATGAAGAGATACAGGCATTTCATATACTGGTCTATACTGCTCTGCACAGCATGCCAGAGGCAACAGAATGTGCAACCCTGATGTGAAAGTTGTATGAGACACATCACAGCATGACATGCAGTATATGTACTTTGAATAAAACGTAAAATAATTACTCTTGTCATAGGCAGAAAAATTGTGACGCATTTTGCTTCCACAATCATTATAGCAGAAAATTAATTTGTGTCAGTCTGCATCACTTAACTGTTTTTATTCTTGTTTTCTGACATAAGTTATTAGTTTGCCTCTGTTTTCATTGATTTTAAATCAAGTTATTTCAAATCAGTGTTTTAGTTGTTTCCTTATCCTACAGTATATGGGTAAAGTCTTGCAGTTTTTTTAAACCTTTATTTAGTAATTCCAATAAATAACTTAATTTGTTTTGCCTTTTAAGTGATCTAATTTTTGGGATTAAATCCTGGTTTTCTTTTTGCAAGAGAAACTGAAGAAGATATAATTAATTCCATGTATGGTTTTAATTAATTTCTATTCTCTGAGGCCCAAGAGCTTTTTACTTAGGCATTTCACATATGTCTGCACTAGGCTCAGAGTATTTAACAAGAGAGTTAAGTGAGGGAAAAAATCCCACTCCCACCCTGCTCTTTTTTGTTATTATATCTCATCTCTGTCTTGTTGTCTGCCCATTATATTAATTTAACCACAAAACTCCCTCCTGCTCCTCCCTCATTGGCTGATGAAATTAAGTACACTCCATCTCCTCCTTCATTGGCTGCTGAAATTAAGTGCACTCCCTCTTCTCCTTCATTTGCTGTTGAAATTAGATACAAAACTACATTTTTTTTGTGGTTATACCTTTTCTCTTCACTGTTTTTCCATAGATCACAAATATGGCCTGCTCACCAAACCAACCTTTGCACTTATATGCTAGTTGTTCTTTACCTTTCCTTACTACATATTTTCTTTGGAAGCGCCTCCCAGTCTCATCTCATCTCATCTGCTCAAACTCAAGAGAGTTGAAACGTCACTGAAATTACTCCATTTGCTTTATTTAGTCAGGCAGTGTACTCTACCAACCAAACCTAATTTACCTCATTTAGTTCATTTAATAATTCATTGGTTGTGCTTATTGCCAGAAGTTTCAACAACAAACTGCCCAGCCATGAGGCTCTCCTGCATTTGGACATATCAACAGCTTTGTGATTACTGAAACTTGATATCTTCAAAAAGTAATCCCATTGTGCCTGGGTTTTACATGTACCATGGTTTCAGACTGAATGGCAACTGTAGGGGTATGCACATATTTATTAAAGACCAGATCACCTTTAGATAAACTCCCAGAGACTCACATCAGAACTCCACATCTCACAAAACAGAACCAGCTATCAAAAGTTTTACCTGTTACAGGGCACCCTCTATGTCCACTGAAAATATTGCACAGTTCCCAAATGTACTTAATGAATTCGAACTCCATTATTTTGAGAAATTTGACTATCACTCAATAAAATGGAATACCTACAGATCAAATGTAGGATATGCACAAAGGTTCTTAGCTTTAGTGACAAAAAAAAAACTTCCTGAATCAAATTAATAAAAGTAACATAGGACATAATATTCATGACCTCTTCTTTATGGATGTACCTTCTTCATTTACTATTTCACTGGAATCCCCTTCCAGCGAGCTGGAGATCAGGAAGCACAAATGAATAAAATTTGTATGCCCTTTCATCCCAATATAGAATGGGACTTTATCAGAGCCTGAGTTTGACTATTTAAAAAACAAAATTTATACCAAAATTAATTAAGTAAAATTAGGTCACATGACCAGATGTAATCTAGTTGTATGCATGCATTGGCACCATAATAAAAGAATAACAAAGCATGTGAAGAAAAAAGTATACATCAACAACAAATAACAATAAACATGAACAGTATACATGTGTATATAATATATATTTTTTTAAAGATTGCTTCACCACCTTAACCACAACCTACCAAGAAATATAGAAGTATATCAATATTAAATATATCATTTACATTTTTTTAAATCTAATTTATTTAAATATGTTTGCATTATAAATATGCATAATAAATACATTATTGTTGCTAGACTATTAAAACCTTTTGCCAAGTAAATTAACCACATTGTAAAAGATTCATGTGACTTTATAAGCTCTGTTACCTCAGAGTTTGGGACAAACCCTTTTTCTTTCTTATAATTAATGTGGTGGATTTATTTACTTGCATTTCCAAGGACCAGAATTGTTTAATGATGCACTTATTAAATTTTCAGCTCTAGACAGTGATCAAATTTCTCTACTAATTAATTTAATGGACTTGGGACTGTCTAATAATTTTATATATTTTGAAGGTAAAACCTATAAACAAGTCCAACATGTTGCTATGGGTTCAACTAGCACCTTGTTATTCAAATCTGGTTATATGGTCCTGGGAGACAAATTTATTTTTATTCTTGCTGTAAGGTTTATTTGTGGTTTCTTGATGATATGTGTTTATTCTTTAGAATGGCACTGTGGATCTTATATATGAATGTATTGTCTATATAAACAACACCAGTGACTTTTTAAAATTTATGTATATCTACCATTCTGATAACATTAATTATTTATATATGATTGTTTTTATTGATAAAGGGAGTTTTGAGGCTGTCATTTATAGGCAGCCCCAAATTGTCCAATGCATACCTTCACTTTGATAGTTTTTGCCCTCCACATTTTAAGAAGAATTTGCTGAAGGACCAATTCAACCTGGTGGTTAGGATGACCTCTAAAAAGGAGTGATTTATTAAAGAGGCTATTATTTTAGAGAACATGTTCCTTGAAAGGGGTTACCCTATATCTTTTGTAAGGCCTATCAAATTGGAGGTGATTCAAGGATGGGGGGGATACATACCTCTTTTAGGATGTTCTTTAGATAATATGGGTCTGGATACAAACACTCCTAGCCCCAATAATTTTGCAAAGGCTTGTGTTCTCCCATGTAGTGTAGGTATGGAAAAGGTTAGAAATGTAACTGAGAAAAAATGGATAATTTTCAGAGCCAATGATGACCCTTACAAGTTGTCTGATGACTCGCGTGCTTTTTTGTACAAAACCCTTTTTAATCTTAAAGCTATTTTAGAAAAGACAGGTAATTATTTAAATAGTGGGAATAGTCAAAAGAAAGATACACAAAAATGTAGAACATGTGGGCAATGTAAATATATATTGGAAGATTCAGAAATACATATAAAAGATATTAGTTGACATTAATTAATTTTAAAATATGGCAACGGTAACAGAAGTGGTCTCATTTATGCATTTAAATGTAGTACATGTCTTGCCTTCTATAATGGAAGATGAGGAGACCATTAAAAATGTATTTATGAACAACTTTATGACATTAAACATCATACAAATCATGCTCTATATAAAACATTATATTTCCTGCAAAATTTTTAAATTATTTTATTTAAATATTAGATATTATTTCTTGGAATCCTAAAAGGGGGGTGAGCTTGGGAGACTCATATTGAATATAAGGAGTTATATTGGCAATCGAGCTAAATGCCACTACTTCCCCTGGGATAAATGATAGTGTCTTTTTTACCAGTTTTCAAACTGAGGCAGTGAAGTTATGACATTATTATTTCCTCCCTTTAGAGTACTTGGTAGTTTTTTTAAGTTTGAAGCAGTACTTTTTATGTATTTTTGTGTTTTTTTCATGTATTTTTTATGCATATATATAATTCAAATATTTAAATATATTAGGTTTTAAAATATATAAATAATATATTCAATATTTATATGCTTTGTATTTCTTGGTAGGTTGTGACTAATGTGGTGAACAGTTTTTAAAGATATATATGTGTGTGTGTATATATATATATATATATATATATATATACATAGTTCATGTTTGTTTGTTGTTGATGTATACCTTTTCTCTACATGCATTCCTTGTTTTTTATTATGGTGCTAATGCATTCAAACAACGAGATTGCATCTTTTATACAACATAATTTTACTTAATTAATGTTGGTATAAATTCAGTTTTTTAAATAATTCAGCTCAGGTTTTGACGCAGTCCCATTTTGTATGGGTACAAAAGCCCATGCAAATTTTATTCATTTGTGCTTAATTTTTAATTTTATTATTTTTTGTTTTGTGTGGATTGTGATGTTTTGAATAAATTGCGTTGGTCAAGATATCCGTTGATGGTACATCATATTTTGGGTGGACCGATTGGATTCCTTGTTTTGTGGTAACTTGTTTCTGTGGAATCCTTTAAGCCATATTTTCTGTTTCAGGTTTTGAATATACTAAAGTGTAACTCAGAGGTCCACTGAACTGTGTATTTAGTTGGTGAAGGAGGAATAAATTGAGAGAACACATATCTGGACATTTTGAGAAAGCATCTACAGAAACCTTTGGGATGATTACACTGGAAAAGGCATCACATTCAGAAATAGAGATACAAACCAGAGTGATGCTTTGCAAATTATTGGTTAGTTCTTGCTTTCAAAGTCTGGACATCAGAAAGGACCATATACATATGGTAGGGAATGGACATGTGTGTGTGTGTGTGTGTGTGTGTGTGTGTGTGTGTGTGTGCGCGCATGTGTGTGTGCGTGTCTTGGCCGGAATGTATCCTTAGATGGGATTCAAAATGGAAAAAGCATAGATAGATTGAAGATCTCCATTACATACTCTCCAGGATTATAAAGAATTATTAAAGACTACTCTTCAATATTCATCCATAGGTGATGAGGAGACAGTTTGCAACAACCACCAATACCCACACAAACATAGTCCAAGAAAGGCCCAATGAAAAAGGACATTTGTTTTCATGTTTGTTACAGTCTCCAGGTGTAGGAAGTAGAACTCTCATAATAGTCTTACAGATCAAATAGAGTATCCTAAATGTCAGTGATATGTTGTAGATGAATTATGATGTCTAGCCATACCATTTGCACACATCTTCAAGAAAAGTGGATAGAATGTGTTAGCCTAGCGATTACCAGAATCATACATATAGACTTGCATTTTACTTTTAACTTGCCATGTCAATTCTTTCAAGCATGAGCAAGTAAGAATCAGTACCATGAACTTTCAGGTTAAAATCAAATATGTCGGTGGTAGGCCAAGAAAGAACAGCCTCTGATGTGCACTTAAAATGGTCCCAAAACAATCAGTGGAGGACCTCTGTAGTACTTCATCAGGAAGGATTGTTTATCTCACACCAGACCCATCTGGAATCTGAAGTTAGTTTGTCTTACTAAGTTTTGACAAAAAGTTGTTTTATCTGCCTTACTTCATATATTTACTTATTAGTGACAATAATCCTACAAGGCAGGTAACTTGGTAGTAAGGTAGCTGGTTATATCTGAAGGTTTTACACCTGATTCAGGAGGTTCCAGACAGTGCACTGAAGCTCAGTCAGCAAACCATACTGAAATAAGCTTGTAGAGGGGAAGTATGTAACCTTTAGTGGACCAAAGATCTGAAAAGGGATTCACTTCAACCTGTTTTTCATGGACAGTAGTAGGAAAAGATGTCTTGTGAGCAGGTTATTGGGAAGACCTCTTCCACATAGCTTGTGGTTAAACTGCTCCTGTTTAATCTTGAACCCATAAACACTGATGCCTAAGCTGAAAATGGCAGTAATCCTCTGATAAGAGAATATTTGCATTTTCTTCAGGTGATGGTCTGATGCCTCAGGCAAACTGAGAGGATGAGGTGAATATAAGTAATTTAGAGTGTCAGAAGTCCACCAGATGATAATTCATACATTACACCATTTAATCATTGGTCATTCAAACAGGTACAGGGAAATATCTGTCTGTGTGTCTATGTACTAGCTGTAGTATTCTTTCTCTAGTCCATTCCCTGACTTCTCACAAATAAAGCACTGGGAATCCATACAGAGTATGATAGTGGAATTGCAGATATTAAATTTCAAAGCATGTTTGAAAGATAGCAATTATACTAGGGTCATTTATGATTACCTAGATATTAAACTCTTCCATCTTGTCTGGAAAGCTGCCTGCATTAAGATGCACAGTAGATATTACACAAAAAGTAATCACTCCACAGCCTACCAGTGAATCTAGTTTGGGCACAGAGCCTAAAATTAAGCTTTGCAACATCAGGAAAAATGAATATAAAGTATAGGACTATGTGGGAAATGACTACAGGAACAACACACATTTAAACAAACACGTGCACACGCACACACACACACACACACACACACACACACACACACACACACACACACACACACACACACACACACATTTTGTATCATGCCAACAAAAACTAATGAACATTTGTTGTAAACTGTTCTTTGTACCCATGCATCAGGGTCATCTTATGTACCAGATCGTATCCACTGTCATATAAATCACTGCTTCTTGTAGTTGGAAGCTAGGTGCCATTTGTGACAGCATGAGGCACTCTGCCATCACTCTTTAGTTGTCATGTCTTCTAACAAATAGATTTGCACAGACACTCACAGATACTCATACTCGCACACACATGCTCACACATATACACACATTCTTAGAAAAGAATGAAAGAATGAGACTCAAATTACTGCTGGCAGTTTAGTGTAAACAAGTCTCTGCAGCCAGCATAAAAAAAAAAAAAACATCAAAAGGTCTGTGAGCCCTCATTTAGGGAAGGCATGTTTTTATTCTGTGATTAGTATTAGCAGAATTATACACTGTAGAAGGCTGGAGAGCATGCCCTACAATTAGGATTTCTTTCTAAAAATAAAGACAGTCTACTGCATTCATTTGAATTTGAATCTCTCATGCTTAGACAGAAACTGCTGCACTGATTTGCACCTTTCTTGGTAACTGATATCATACTGCCGTCGTCTTCCAGTAACCTTTAAAGCATGATCAGGAACTACAAATTAAGTGGTGAATTAAGTTGTGCATTCACCCATGTCTTGGAAAAATAAGAAACTTGGCTGCTGCACGCATTCTCCTTACTTCCCTGTATGCACATCAGAGGATAGACGTTCATAAGCATTGTCCAACAATGCCATCTAGTGCTGCTTTTTAACTCAATTATTCTCTAAATATTTCACGCTTTATTTTTTTACCCTTCAGTCAAGAATGGCTACATTTTGCTTACTAATAATACCTGGCTAACAAGAAGGCAACCAAGTTAAACACTGAGTGTAGTTTTTTAGTTATGGACACAAACAAAAATAATATATATCCACGGAACAGGTGGGAGACTGTTGTAATGCTTTTTCAATGCTTCTTTACTCAACATAATTTCACTTTCATTTTCAAAGCATAGTACAAGATATTATACATTAACATTTGAGTATATCAGTCTGAGGCAGACATTTGCAGTTAATCGCAGATCAAGCATGCACATTACCATTGCTAGGATTCAACCCCCTCATCCACCCTCAAAACTGATACTGCTTTTTAATCTGTTATTCATACATACAGTAAAATGCCCCTGAATATTTACAGAGAGAGAGACTGACAGCAAGAGAAGACTAAACAGTCTCTGATAGTCTTGGGACCTTACAAAAGCATGTTTATTAATGCTTTTATTCACCTGGAACCTTCTCCAGCTTTACCAGCATGATATTGGAATCAGCGGAACAAATAGGAAGTGATGTATAGAAGCAGTAACAACAGGTGAAACTGGTTACTCCTCAGCTCTGCGTAGTCTGTTTTATATATTTTTTTGTTTTCTAATCGTCCATCTTAGCTTTCTAAAACACAAGTCCCAATTACTATTTGACTATAGCAGGACACCATTTACATTTTCCTTGCAACTTTGGGGAATGACTATCTGTCCAGTAATAAAGCTTGGGGAAGCCTGCTATAATGGCCTTTGATCCTGTTTGATTTGTCAGTCCTGGATAGTCTGTTGAGGGTCTGGAAACAACCATAAACCAGATCTTTAGCAAAGATGGTATCCCAAGAGCAACAAGGCTGGACACTACTTAATGGTAGCATGTGTAGCATTCCACCTTATGAGCATGAAAATGGCTAGCTGCTGGAGGATAGATCTGAGTGCTCATTTAAGCCACTGCACAAACCTATAGGAAATCCCATTAATTGGCAGGTGTTATGGGTCAGATGTAATATCCTAAATGCCATTTCTATTAGGGAATGTCTGGAATTCAGTTGCAATAAATTGTGAGCCACTATCATCTAGTAATTCCTATGTCACTCTTGTTCTGCCAAAAAAAAATAATCTTAGCACATAAATGGTCTGACCAGAAGTAGTACTGGTGTTCATTATGAAGACCCGTAACCATTTAGAGCATACATCAACTACTACCAGAAATATTGTTCCCATAAATGACCCAGCCAAATTAACATGCATTCACTACCAGGGTGACATGGCTTGACCTCACAGATACAGTGGTGTGAATTCTGGCTCATTCCAGACCACCTGGTAGCCAGGGCAGCTCAATGGCAACTCTTGTATATCTTCATCAATCCTTGGCCACCACACATAACTTTTAGCCAATACCTTCTTCATCATTATTCCGTGATTATTTTAATGATGGTCTAACAATCTGGGATTTAATCCAGTAGGTTGAATAATCCTTAATGCCCTCATTATCCACCTTGGATCCCAGAAACTACCGTCCCATCAGTCTGACAAGCCTTATCTGCAAGGCCATGGAGCGTATTATCATGGAACTTATAAACAAAGACATTGGCAACCTTTAAACACTGGACCCCACCCAGTTTGGGTTTGTGAAGGGCCGATCTTGTCTCCTGAACCTGATTGACTTCTTTGAATCAGTCTCCAGAGCCATGGATAAGGGTAAGGTGGTCCACACAGCCTATCTAGACCTTGCCAAGGCCTTTGACACCATCCACCACTCTGGAATCATAGATAAACTTACTAAGTTGGGCATTAATCCCTATGTCACCCAATGGGTTGCTAAATGGCTTACTGATAGAACCCACACTGTAAAAGTAGCCGACTCCAAATCCAGCTCCAGACAAGTGACAAGTGGAGTACCTCAGGGTTCAGTCCTGGGGCGCTCTTGTTTGGCATCTACTTCTCTGAAGTACAGGTCAACACTAAGGGACTCTGGCTAACAAAGTTTGCAGATGACTGCAAACTGGGAGCCATTATTGAATCCCAAATGATGTGGATACTCTACAAAAGGGCCTTACAGAAACAGATGCTTGGTGCCAGAGTCATGGGCTCAAGCTCAATCCCAAGAAATGTATTGTTATCCCCTTTGGGAAGAAAATGTACCCATGAATTACCACATAGGTGGCAGTACACTAAACATAGAAAGTGTGATAAGAGACTTAGGGACACAGGTGGACAGTGGTCTCACATTCGATAACCACATCGCCACAACAGTCAGGAAATCCTTCTATGTGGCACACCTCATCACGAAGGGCTTTTCATCCAGAAAAAAGGAGGTCATTGTCCCACTGTACTCATCCCTCATTAGACCCATTATAGAATACAATGCCCCATTTGGTATGTACCTCTCAAGACATCTGCAACAACTGGAAGGGCCTCAGAAATACCTCACTAAAAGAATCACAGGCCTAAAGCAGATGCCCTATGCTGACCACCTTAAAAAACTCCAGCTATACTCTGTCGCATATCGTCTACTCAGAGGCGATCTCTGCTTAACATACAAGGCCATGTCAAACCCAGAGCTGTTGGACATGCTACACTTAAAGAAATCCCAATCCCTTAGAGCTACACGCTCTAGGGATCTAAACCTTGTCATCACAATAAACAAAACAAGTTGGAGGGATAGGTTCCTGACCCAGAGACTCCCAAGACTCTGGAGTAGATTGCCCATACATGTCAAGCAGGGTGCCTCTTTGGACCTCTTCAAGAGGAACCTTGACGATTGGATGGGAGAAAGGAAATTCACCCCAGGGATCACGTCAGTCGCCCTGCTAGACAGGGGTCCAGGAAAGTAAATAATGTGGGAAGAAATAGCCAGGGAATTGTTATGGCTAGGCTTGTATAGGCCCTAGGGCTGATAGCCTAGTACCAACCTATGAACCTATGAACCTATGAATTACACAGCCAGCACTTAAGCTAAGTTGGTTTCATTTTGTATAATAGTCAGCTGGTAAAAATGTCTGTAGGGATGGCCAGCCATCTTATGTCATAATATACACATGTGATAAAATTGTCAGATCTGATTTCTGCTTTTACAATATTTGTTATAACTGGCAGACTGCAATTATCACTAAAGAAAAACATACCCATTGCTTTCATTCCTTTATGTTCATCATTGTTTGTGTCTAATGGCAAGTGATACAAACAGTCAGATTTTCTTGATATGTGGTATATGTTTATACACAGTTTTGTAGTAATCTCTAGTCACAAACAGTGACCAGCATGGTATCTGGACAACTGTTGTGGTAGGAATTTTCTTCTGTGGGGTAAAAAATGGAGCCAAGCTGCTGGTGAGCTATAGCAAGCTTAACTTCTCTGCCATATAGGTACTGGTTAAAATCCTTGACATCCCTCAAAAAACTTAATACCTCTCTTTTAATTTAGGCTTAATTTGTCTCAGCTGCAGATAAAGACTGTGAAGCAGTCTTCCTTCACATGTGATATCACTACCATATAAGGAAGTGTCACAGGCTAGTTTAACAGGAAAAGATGGGTTATAGTACATTAGGATTGCATCAGATGTGACCAACCTTTTTTTCACAAAACTGTCACAGGACTGACTTCAATGGACCTACTGCCTGCTTTCAGGTGACCCATTCATTCTGAGTCACAAGACCCAGGAATTCACAGATGAAGCAAGAGCCGTAAGGGTCATTCCTTCCTGCCTGGGTATCTTCCATGTGCACTTCCACTTGCAGCATGAATTGGGTGGTAGGGTATGTGCTAGCTTGCTTTTTTTGTTGGTGGTCTGCCCTATATCCCAGTGGAGTACCACCGTTCCCTGCAGCGTCTTCTTTGAGGTCCTACATAGCTGCCATCCAAGGTGAAGTGTACCTTCTCATCAGCTCGCTGTCTGACTTGTACAAGACAGCACAGGCTTGACAGACTTGCACTCCATTAGATCAACATCTCATGCTCCCAGTAAGTGCCACCTGTGTTTTGAGTCAGATCCATGTCCCCTCAGGATGGGCAAACTGGCAATGACCTCACCCTCCCATCTTCCCCTCCAGCTAATACAGCTACCTAAGACATAGTCAGAGCTTTATATCTCTACACCACTGAGCTGGCTCCCAGATGTGACCTTGCTTGCTACTAAAATCAGTATTCACCTTCTTTAGTGCACTACCATGGTCTGCCAGCTTAAAGAAGCTCATTCAAAGAATGCAATATTGTTGCCAGAGTTTCCACAGCATTCCAGATTCCACTATCAAACATATTTTCTCTCATCACTAATTTCGGTATCCAATGAAAAAGACTGCAGACAACTTCCATATGTCTTAAAAAATAAATAAAGGAGAGTGAGAGAAAGAGAATATGATGACTAATAGTACATCCGATATGAATCTGTTGAGTACAGCTGTAATTGCTATTGCTGTTTTATTGGTGATATTTCCAGAATTATGCCAGGATAGTGATAATAAGTTGAGTTATGATGACGCTAGAGTGATGATAAAAAAATATTGTATTCTTAGATATGGTATTTTTATGACACGTTTTCTCTTGATTTTTTGTTATTCTAAATTAGAAATCTATGGAAGTCTGTATGTGATACATGAACTATCATGTATGGTAAGATTAGGGAATTTGTTTTTTAATGAGTGGTAAATCCACAAGTTAAGAACAAAGCTCGCAGATCTTATAGTACAACATATTTTATGTTATCACTCAGATGAGTCAAGCCCCCATCACTACTATTTTCTTCATCTTATTTTTAATTGTTTATTTTAGGTTAGCGTTATCCATTGACTTCAGTAGGATTTGTCTCTTGCCTGAATTTATACTAAATAGGGCTTTACCTAGTCTGCACAGGTTTTTATGAATGGAGGATCTTACAGGTAGATTTCTGCTCTAATAGTGATGCACTTTATTAAGTCTTTTTGTGTGTCATTTCTTTTTTATTTTAGGAGTGTATTGAAGATTATGTTGCAGGTTGCTAGTTTATTATTTTACTTTATTTTTAAATAATCTAAATGGCTAGATTTGGGTGGCCACAGTGGTGCAGCGGTTAGCATTGCTGCCTTGCAGCAAGAGGTTCTCCAATTCAATTCTCAGCTGGGGTGCCTTCTGTGCAGAGTATGCATGTCCTCCCTGTGGTCGCTTGGGTTTCCTCTGGATGCTCTGGTTTCCTCCCAAAGACATGCAGTAGGTGGACTGGACACTCTAAATTGGCCCTAGGTGTGAGTGTCTGCATGTGTGTGCCTTCTGGGCAAGATTGGGCGTAAGGATGGCAACTCGACACCATAATACTCCACTGCCAATCATGAGCAGACAGATGGTCTGCTGTGATGACTCCTAACCGGGAAAAGCCACAAGAAGAAGAAGAATCTAAATGGTTAGATTCAAGCCCATTTTCTTGGGTAACGTTCCTTTCTGATTGGCTGGTTGCAGTCATTGATTTATTTTTTTGTCTTTTGTTTTGGCTTTCTTAGTTTAAACATGAAAGAATGAATTTACTTTCTAGAATATTAATTTATACTTCGTTTAAGAATCAAGATGGTTGAAGGATGCTTGTATATATTTTGCATGTGCAGTGCAGTGTGTTTGACATTTTATTTTAGTATTTATTTTATATTATTTTATATTTATTTATATAAAGTGAAATGGAAATAAAGACATTCCCCCAGATTCAGAAAGCCCTGCACAGTGTACAGGAACAGTGCAGGAGCTCCAGGAGGCAATATGTCTGCCATGTGATCCGGGAATAAGCTGCAGGGACATGCACGAGCACTCCTGCACTATTCCTGCACGGACGCAGCTCCTGTATGCAAATTATCCCATTTGCAGGTGAAAACCATGCAGATGAGGTGAATTTGTGATGCAGGAAGCTGGAAGCCGGCCGTGCAGGACTAGTGTAATCTGCAGAAATGTACTCACTTAGTAACAGAGTACATATCTGCAAACTATAAAACGGAGCCACGACAGCTTCAAATAAAGGGTGTATATAATGTGTAAAGCATGTCAATGGCCAAATATATGACCATTGGCATGGAAAACAGTTTAAAAAAAATAATAACATTTTTTTAGCCGATTTCGGCTGTTTAAGCATAGGGCAGCAAATGGGATCGGGCCAAAAATAAAAAAATAACCTGAAATAAGCATTCTAACCAAAATCACTATTTTGCCATTATACTCAATGGCAGGCAGAAGACAACATGTTTAGTGAATAGTGGTTGCTAAAGGGGAGGGCTCAGGGTAGGACCTGTAACTATGCATTAGCAGGCAATCCTATGCAAATGAGGGGAATGATACTGAATCCCAGATTTCCCCCTCAATGCTAGTCAGCACTCAACAGAGTAAGTGCAGGAATAGCTTGGTGCAAGCCTAGGAGTTAGCTGACATCATAGAGGTGTGTGTGTCAGGCATACTGTAAGCGGATTGGAGCCCTGTGGCTCGGGTTTGCCCTTAGCTTAGCAGAGCTAATCTAGGGGGTGCGTCTGAGGCTGCCTAGTACAATTTACATTGCCTAAGCAGGTGTGCACACCACACACTGGGTTTTAAAGGAAAAAAAAAGTAAACCAGGAAATAGCAGCTCTGTGCACATTTGAGAACTGCCCCTGGGCTTAAACAGGAAGGCAATGGGAAGGGAAAAGAGTAGTAGGAAGGTAATCAAGGAGAACTAGCATAGCTGGCAGGTGAAATGTATCAGAATCAGCCAATTACACAGGCAGCAGCCCAGCCCAGCCCAGAACACTACTATAAACTTTGCAAATACCTTTTATTTTCCACATACTCTACATCACCGGTGTATACAAGCAGGGAAATTTTAACAAACAAAAACAACAAAATGATAGGGGCTGCAGTAGCTATCATACATCAACATGTAGAAGAGGATGAGGGTGGTGAGGATGGGAATGCTGTCAACCAACCCACAGTGAGGAGACAGAGAAGAGTGTACAGACCCAGAGTAACCTACCAGGGGCTACATGAGCTGGAGATTGGAGCACTATAGGGTGGACTGGGACCTCCTACAGCAAATTATTGAGCTGTGCCGGCCACGCCTGACACACAGAACTAACAGAGGGGAACCCATCCCAGTGGATACCAAGGTATGTGTAGGCCTAAGAATACTAGCCACAGGTACATTCCAAAGGCCAACTGGGGATACCATGGGGATCTTACAGGCATCAGCATCCAGGGTACTCCACCAGTTCCTGGATGCCATGTCAGCACATGCCAGTGAGCACGTATATTTCCCCAACACCTGCGAGGCGTTGGCCAGCAATATGAGTCTCTTCCACCAAATAGCAGAATACACTGAGGTAGTGGGTGCTATAGACAGCACGCACTTACACATCAAAGCATCTCCCAGTGAGCGGGGTAGGGTCTACATCAACCACAAGGACTTTTCCTCCATCAACTGTCAGGTCATGTGCGATGCGTTGGGCATTATAATGAATGTGTGTGCTGGCTGCCCTGGAAGCTATTATGATTCCCACATCTGGCATCTGATGTAGTTGTACTAGAGATTTGCCAATGTGGACATCCCTTAAGGTTACCTAGTGGGGCATGCTGGTTAGGCACTGGAGCCATGGCTGATGACACCCATCAGAAATGCACACACACCCAAACAAGAACTCCATAATGAGGCACATGCACAGACTAGAATTATAATAGAGCATGTGTTTGGGATGCTCAAGTCATGGTTCCGATGTCTGGACACATCCGGTGGAGCCTTGCACTACTCACCAGCTACATGTACTCAAATTGTCATTGTTTGTGCCATGTCACACAATATGATCCTGCGGAAACAGCTGCAGCAGAAACAGCATGGGGCAGGGCCACACAGCCCCCCACCATTGCCAAGGCCTGCACAGGCACAGAGTGACTCAGAGGAGGAACAACCTGAGCCTGCCCCAGTAGGCAGAAAAAGGCATGCCCAGTATGCCCTGGCCTTGGCAAAGAGGCAACCAGTAGCACAAATACTGACACAGTAGGGACCCAGGGAATAACACCTATCTCTGACTCGCACATACAGTAAATGGGATGCCAAACATGACACTATCTGTGCTCAACCATGTATAGGGAGTGTACTATGTGAAGCTGACATAGACAGCCCTCCAGCACCATCCTCAATACTAGCACACCCACAAGGTAAGTCACTCTTCTTACCAACTGTCTATTGAAGTAGTATGTGTTGTTACTTATATCTATGGTATGGATGTGAGCATGCAAGCCAATCGGGTGGCTGAATGGGATGCCAGCAGATAGTAGACACCAACAGTGGTAGCATGAGATCTGTAACAAATACTGGTGTCACCATAGTAGCCAGTACTAAACATGGTGACAAAACCCACTGCAAGGAATGTGCTGGGCCACATGTGTGTCCACATGACACACACATGGCAGTCAGGGAAGCTCACATACCCAACAACAGTCTCAGCCAGCAAGACAGGTGTAGACAAACACAAACAAAGGCTGTGCTAAGGCTTCTGAATTATGGCTATGGGTAACCCCCCCAGGCCTACAGAGACAGACTACATCAGGTCAGGCAGTGGTATGTTAGTTCTGAAGGGTAAGAAGTCAGAAACTGATATGTAGGTCAATCAAACCTAAGACCTGTAGTACACTGATATGCCTCTAGTTGGCACGATAGGTTAGAATACAGAATGAAATGGAGTACCTGACATACCAGTACAGTCATAGCCAATGTGTACAAGTGTCAGGTGTGCCCCCCCAATCCTATGTAGAAATGTAGTAACAGTCAGGTGTGCCACCCCCAATCCTATGTAAAAATGTAGAAACAGTCAGGTGTGCACCTCCAATCCTATGTAGAAATTTAGAAACAGACAGGTGTGCACCCCCAATCCGATGTAGACACATTGTAACAATCAGGTGTACCCCTCCAATCCTATGTAGAAATAGTTAGGTGTGCCCCCGAATCCGCTGCAGAAATGTAGAAACAGTCAGGTGTGCCCCCCCAATCCTATGTAGAAATGTAGAAACAGTCAGGTGTGCCCCCACTAATCCTATGTGGAAATGTAGTAACAGTCTGGTGTGCCCCCCCAATCTGATGTAGACATGTTGTAACAGTCAGATATGCCTCCCCAATCCTATGTAGAAATGTAGTAACAATCTGGTGTGCCCCCCCCCCATCCAATGTAGAAATGTAGTAACATGTATGTGTAGGTATAATACCAGTGGAGCACAGATTACCTGAGGTGATCAAGGCAGCAGGATAGATTGTAGCATTTGTACAATATGTAGGTATGCGTGTGTTAGGTTGGTGTGTGTTTCATATTATGAGAGAGTGGTCAGTATGTATGCATGGTGAGGTTTGACCTGGTGGCCATTGCCCACTACTGCTGCTGACAGGGCCAAGTTCTCACAACTGCAGTGCCAAATACAATGCTCCCCAGTATAACACATTTTAGCAGTAAGCCATTGTAAATGTATGGGGGTAATGTGTCACCATCTGAAAGATGGACATGGCATGACTGTTGGGCCAGCTATACAAGGAGTACAGAGGGGAAAGTACCCCAGACAGACAGTGTATAATGTGTAACCGTGAAATGGACACACCCTTGGAATTGTACATACAGGTTTGCAGCACATTACCTGGGCTTGTATTAGGGGATACCGGTGTCATCTGGCCAAACACTTGCAGATCACAAAGGTCATAGGAATGATGTATTGAGAATCAGCCGATGTCCTTGCACAAGCCAGCATAAGTGGAATGCCCCATGCATATCTGTGAGTCAGATGCAAGTAATGTCCATAGCACAGATGCACCCACCTCACTCAACCACCACCCACAGGTACTTCTCCAGTCTTATCCCTGCTGATGGGAATAGGTACAATATGACCCCCACCTGTGTATGGCAATAGAGAAATAATGCAGCATGCAGTGCAGGTGTCCCATGCAGTGCAGGTGTCCCTAGCTGTAAGCAGCACCCTGCCAGCATCCACACCACCTGATCAATACTGACGGAAAGTATTGGGATGAACACCTAACATATCTACACTGTCACTCCAGGGGAATATACTGTATGGCAGTCTGGTACTGTAGGACTGAGAGAATGCAATGGCCTGCTATAGCTGGCCAGCATCATTACCAAATGGCCTACAGTCCTCTGCCAAAGGCCTGTGTCTCACCCTTACTGCCAATGTATGTTATGTCATTTACTCCCAAATAACAACATAACACAGTCCACAGAACCCATATGCAAGGCCATGTGGACAGACCACACTAACATGTCCACCATGTCCTACTGCATGAACTGTGGACCAACACCAATGCACAGTTGTGATGATGTGATAACTACAGGGAAAGCATCAGAGAATGTTTGCATAATGTATGGAAGAGGATAGCATAATGGGGGGGGGGGGTGGGAGCATGGGCAGCATGGAATGTACGAAGTTCGAAACACAACCGTGTGCACATACTATCCCTGGCTGCAATCACAAAAATAGATGGTTACAAACCTGCCCATAAACCACAATAGTGGTAATGTCCTGACTTATGACCCCTGCCTCTGCATAACCTGTGTGAATCTGTACAGCTGTGAGATATTGCCACAGCAAGATAAGTCAATACTGTCATGTTGATGGATGTTCAAGTATGGGATCCTCTGCCACCACTGTACCAAGGTGGTGAACCAGTTACACAGACACAGCAGCAAGTGTCTGCAGCTCCCCCTCCAGAATGGCATTAGTTAGCAGGAATATGTAGGCATTTGACCACAATACTGGACACAGCTGCATTCACCCTGTGTTCCCCAGGGCATCACTGCGAGCAAAAATGTCTACCTGACAGTACTTGAGGACATAAAACATCTCAGTGTATAACACTACACATGTCTGAATATCACTGCTAACAACAGGACCATGTAGCAGATGCAGCACAGACATAATTACCTACAGTACCCACTATCCCTTGCCCAGTTTGACCCCATATTGCCAACTGATCTACAGAAATCCTGCAGAAACAGTTTGCTAGCTGTAGGTGTAGAACACAGAGGTCTGCACTGGAGTAAAATCTACCTGAAATGGATCCACACATTCAATACAGAAGGGCATACTGGGCTTGCTACCACACTTAGATAAATGAAGGCAATGTCAGACAACAAAATACTGAAAGATCATACTGGGCATGCTCACACACACAAACAAATGAAGCCCATATCTGTCAACAACAGTGGACCATACATATCTGACAGTTGCATATGTTAGTGCATACACTCCTCAGTATGCACCAGTCATGCTTTGCACATAGCCAAATGGCTACAACCACATGATGTGTAAATTTCACTCACCATAGAAATTAGCCTTTGGAATCCCTCAGCATTATAGATTCTGTGGTGCTACTGCTAACTGGGCAACATGATTGTACAAGGCAGTAGTCATTTAGCAGTTGTATACACATACCTGCGGAATATAAACCTATGTGTGACTGAGTGTGGTGTGTCTACCTCTAGATGAATGGGTTATGGCCCATGCACACACATTGCCCTCCCCATAGTCCTACTTTGGCAAGCTTGCTGATGTCAGTCACTGTGAAATACACTTTTGGGGAAGGAAAAACCCAGTACTCTCTGTGGCGCATCCTATAACTGCATAATGCTATAGTGTGATAAACTAGTTAGGTAGATGTTCTAATCCCAGGTGTGTCTGTGTAGGGATTAATGCTTTTTAGGTTAGTCACACTCACTACAATTCTAATGCCCTACTTTGTCAAGCCTGCTGATGTCATTCACTTTGAAATACACCTTTGGGGAAAAACTACTCCACTAATCAATGTGGTGTGTCTTATAACTGTGTAATGCTTTAGTGTGATAAACTAGTTCAGTAGGAGTTCTAATCCCAGACATGGCAACTGTGTGTTCTTGTCTGTGTAGGGATCAATGCTTTTTAGGCTAATCACATTCACTACAATTCAAATGCCGTACTTTGGCAAGCCTGGTGATGTCATTCCCTTTGAAATAAACCTTTGGGGAAAGAGTAGCCAGTAATCTCGGTGGCACGTCCTATAAGTGTGAAATGCTGTAGTGTAATAAACTAGTTAGGTAGGAGTTTTAATCCCAGACATGGCACCTGTTTGTCTGTGTAGAGCACAATGCTTTTTAGGCTAGTCACACTCACTACAATTCATATGCCCTACTTTGGCAAGCCTGCTGATGTCATTCACTTTGAAATACACCTGTGGGGAAGGAGTGGCCCAGTAGACTCTTTGGCACATTCTATAACTGTGTAATGCTGTAGTGTGATAAACTAGTTAGATAGGAGTTCTTTTCCCAGACATGGCAAGTGTGGATGTTTGTATTTGTTTGTCTGTGTAGAAAGCAATGCTTTTGAGGCCATTCACAGTCAATACAAACTCCATTGCCCTTCTTTGGCAAGCCTGCTGATGTCATTCCCAGTGAACTACACCTTTGGGGAAGAAGTAGTCTAATAATCTCCATGGTATGTCCTATAACAGCATAGTGTGGTATAGTAGTTTGGTAGGGGTTCTCTTCCCAGATATGGCAAGTGTAGGTGTTTATTTGTGTAGGGAGCAAAGCTTTTCAGGCCATTCACAGTCAATACAACCTCTATTGCCCTTCTTTGGCAAGCCTGCTGATGTCATTCCCAGTGAAATACACCTTTGGGGATACAGCAGTCCAGTAATCCCTGTGGTGCATCCTATAACAGCATAATGCTGTAGTGTGATATAGTAGTTCTGTAGAGGTTCTATTCCTAGACATGACAAGTGTAGGTGTTTGTGTGTTTGTTTGTCTGTGTAGGGAGCAATGCTTTTGAAGCCATTCACAGTCAATACAACCTCCCTTGCCCTTTTTTGGCAAGTCTGCTGATGTCATTTACCTTGAAATACAACTTTGGGGAAAAAGTAGCCCAGTAATCTCTGTGATGTGTCTTATAACTGCGTAATGCTGTAGTATGATAAACTAGTTAGGTAGGAGGTTGAATCCCAGACATGGCAAGTGCGTGTCTGTGTTTGTCATTCATATCCTGTGTGGAGATGGCTGTGAGTGAGTAACAACTGGACTAATTATGGAGTGGGTTTTGCAAATTTCTTATATGGTGTGCCTATTATATGTCACAATGTCCACCTTACAAGGATAACAGATGTCAAATATCTGAGAGGTTGGGGTGCCAATCCATACCCCTACATGTGACATCAAGGCCTGGTGAACAATGTAAGCAACCCTTGTATTACCCAGAGAACACTCTCAACCCATGTCTCATACACAAACACACTTTCCTAGGCAACAACCGCTTTGTTGGTAGTACCCTACATATTGCCCACAGATAGTAACCATGATATGATTGCAGTGGACTACAGAGGGCATGGCACCCTGCCCCATCACTACAATAGGCACATAATTGCAGACAGTGCGCCTTCACTATGTTCCCTACTGGACACCTGCAACAACTGTGGTGCCATCAAATGTGACTCACAAAGGACGTATCATGCCTTAAACACATGCCCTGTATGGATAGATGCCACTGACACCAAAGAATACCTGTATGATGCTATCAGTGTTGGTGCAGGGTCAACCTGGTGTCCATTACCAGTTCCCGCCACATGATGCCAGGACTGGCACATCTGATGACAACAATCTGTGTACACAACATGGGCCAGACACCCCAGGTACAGTTCCATATGTCACTGAACATGCATGTGGAATGCGTGCACATCTCAGACACCGTCCATGTCATGGACTATAGAACACATACATAGCAAGCATTGCACATCCCTGGCCACACATAATAATAAACCAGGTAACTGGATGGTGAATACAATAACCACCTGTGTGGCCAATCCAGACATTATACCCCTGAGCCACACTGCAGACCATTGTCATGTGGTCTGATGCCAAGGTATACCTTTCACCTAGCCTTGTGCAGACTTCTAGCACAGTCAACAACTACATACCTATGAAGCAATTCACCCATGCATGTCAGTACTGGCACCCTGTGTCTGTGTGTGTGGAATATGATGCTTTCAAACACATGCACACTCACTACAACTCCTATTGGCCTACAGAAGCATGCTGTCTGATGTCAGACACCTTCACATACTCTTTGCCCATATATCATCCGGATAACCCCTGTGGTGCATGTGATACCTAAGCATTACTGCATTGTGGCAAACTAGCTAGTTAGGAAGTATATTCCTGACCCTGCCAACTTTGTCAATGTATGTGAGTACCTGAGAGAGTGTGGCTGTGTTGACATTTACACCTGTTCATGTGGACAGGCATGTGTACTACACCTACCTTATTGCTACTATATCACTGTTGCAGATGTCACTCACCATCAGATATACCTTTGGCAGCTCCCTAACATGTAAGTTATGTGGTGCATACAATGACTGCATTAACATGTCATAGTAATACATACCCAGTCAGGGGTTTGAAACCTTGTGCTGGTAGGTGTATGACACAAACATGCTCAGGTTTTACTCTCCCATCCCCTCCCTGACTTACTTTGTCTCTGTCTCTCTCACTCCCTCTCTGATGGATGTGGAGAAGTACAGCTGCTTTGCTTAGGCAGCAGCTTTTGTTTTGTAAGTGATTCTCAAGATCAGATGATTGCCTCTGCATGAATTGCAGTCCCCCTCTAGCTGATTTCAGGTGGAACAGCTGTGGTAACATTCCCGTAGCCAATTGCATGAAAACATATTCTAATATCTAAACACCAAAAATCAACTCCACTGATAGACCGATGCCAAATGCCTGAGCCGATAAGCTGCAATAATTACGAATATTTCCTTCTTGAAAGGCAAACTGTTTTATTTTATTTAAACTTGAAATGCGTTCACTTTACATGCACTTTTTGTCAGGGCGCCTGCCCCAACTTCATCAGAAAACGAAGCGCCACTGGCTGAAATACATTTATACAATTAGCTAGCTTGATTAACTAGTACAATTAACTATTAAAAATCAAACAGTCTAATTGTTAAAGCGACACCATACTGACACTATGTGTGCAACATTCTATTATTATGTGTAAACATTTGTAAATATATATTTTTTAGTTTTAACACTGTGTATACAATGGGCAGCGCATAGAATGTGCACACATAGTTGTCAGTATGGTGTCGCTTTAACGATTAGACTGTTTGATTTTTAATCATATAATTATATAAATGTATTTCAGCCAGTGGCGCTTCATTTTCTGATGAAGTTGGGGCAGGCGCCCTGACGAAAAGTGCATGTAAAGTGAACGCATTTCAAGTTTAAATAAAATAAAACAGTTTGCCTTTCAAGAAGGAAATATTCGTAATTATTGCAGCTTATCGGCTCAGGCATTTGGCATCGGACTATCAGTGGAGTTGATTTTTGGTGTTCGGAGAAGCTTTCATCAATTTCTTGAGTTTGTATACTCTAATATCTAGGAACATCATTTTGATGTTGGGCCTTTCCATTCACTGTGAGCAGGATCTCAATTTGGTGATTGGCAAACAGCATCACAGATGGTATTGGGATTTACCTCTAACAACATATACTGTGGAAACAGGCCAACAGACAGGAGGACGATTGCCAGACATGACTACAGAATGTAAGTGTTGCTCTTCTGCATTTGGAGTAATGTCGGTTTAACAGGGTGTGTGTGGTTATGGCTGGTCTACATGATTTAATACCTGTCATGACAGTACTGTGTGTTTGAGGAAACACCCATATGTAGGGTTATCTGCAGACTGGACAGTGTGTGGAACCTTTTGTTTCTTGTGTTACTCACAGAATACCTGTCTGAGAACTGCAGAAGCATAGTGTGAGGATTGCAATCAGTACATGGTGACAGCCATGAGAGTTACTGGCTTCATATCCTTCATAGTACATATGTCACAACAAACCCTGGTACAATAGTAAATGTATTAGGTTATCACAGCAACATGCCAATATTGACCCAGTGTTTGTAGCTCCAGCCACATGTCTGCCAACCTTTGTACATATGTCATGCAGTAAAAAGTGCATATGTTCTGTACCCCATTATTTATTGACATCATACCTGATAACAAACCAGTCAGATATCAGACTACTAGACATGTTATGTAAGGTAGGGGTTATTTCTGAGGATATAACATGGGCATTCTGCAGTTGTGTGTACAGTACTGGGGTCTGTGTACTTACTGTGATTGTTGACAGTATGTGTATTGTGCATACGTACCTTGGGCTGTGCACAGACTGTGGTAGATGCCACTCTTCTTGGTCCTGTTCTATCTGATGTTACATGCTGCTCCAGTGTATGGTACCCTATTGGCTCACATGTCTGTAGGGCCAGACACACACGTGTCCCATACCATGGACAGGCATTGGACCACACTGTGTTATGACCCAGTGTATGTAGGGTTAGTGTGTGAGTGGCACATATGAGGATGGTGTTTATCAGACAGTCCATATAGTGTCATATTAAGCTTGTGTACCATATGTGGTTGTGTTCACATTGGTTGTGGGCATGCACTCTCACAGGTGTTTGTTACTCTGTGCTGTGACATGCATGTAGAGCCTGCTATATTTGCAGGTACATGTGTATTCCCCCATACAAAATGTAGTAGACATTGGTTGTGGGCATGCACTCTCACAGGTGTTTGTTACTCTGTGCTGTGACATGCATGTAGAGCCCGCTATATTTGCAAGTACATGTGTATTCCCCCATACAAAATGTAGTCAAGTGTTGTGTCAGTCTGCCTGTAGTTTGCACAGTGCTTTGTGACATGCCTAGCAACCTAGTGTAATTACCCAGTGTGCTGTTATGTCCAGTTATTTTCAAGACATACTGTTGCTAGGCCACCATAACTGTTGTGTATTTCTGACAAAGCAGTGGGAATCTGTACAGATGTATTTCACTAACTACTGGGTAGTATGTAGCCATGTGACCTTTGCACCACCAGGTAGTATGTGTCAGGACAGACTAGCATGTGTGAATGCATAAACTGTGTGGGCATATATAGTCCAGTATTTACGTGATATACCCATGTAAATGGCTATTAACATCCACATTGTGAGGCGTGGTCCACATGTCTTGCATGAAGGGGATTTGTATACACCTCTGGACTGACCACAGAGTGCCAGACTGTCCACATATATTGGTCATATCTCTACTGTAGTCCACAGGATCATTACTGTGCTAGCAGTGGTACTGTAATATGATGTCCTTAGGATGTCTGTCAGTAGCCAATGGTGCACATGTCAAAAGCAGATGTGATCCCCCACACACAACATCTGTTAAGACAACCCCTGTCACAGTAGCAACAGTCTACATATATACCTGCAATACATACATGATATCCCCTTCCAATAAGAGGTTGGGATGATTGGTGCTGAGGTAGGACTCCACTCCATGTTCTGGACATATGGTAAACATATATGTATGTATATATATATATATATATATATATATATATATATATATATATATATATATATATATATATATATATATATATATATATAAAAACACTCAAATATATAAATATATACAGCAATATATGTTTACACATATACAGATATATAGATATATAAACGCATATAGTTATGGATATCTACATATATATCAACATAAATAGATTTATCTGATTAGATATGTATGCACATATAGTCATAGATATCTACATATATATCAACATAAATAGGTATATCTGTATACATAGGATGTGTATATATATATATATATATATATATATATATATATATATATATATATCTTCTTCTTCTGGCTTTTTCCCGGTTAGGGGTCGCCACAGCAGATCACCTGTCCACTTATGATTGGCAGTGGAGTTTTTACAGTGTTGAGTTGCCAGCATGGCACCCAACCTTCCACAGAAGGCACACACATGCATGCACTCACTCCTAGGGTCAATTTAGAGTGTCCAATCCACATACAGCATGTCTTTGGGATGTGGGAGGAAACCGGAGCACCTGGAGGAAACCCACGTGACTACAGGGAGGGCACGCAGACTCCGCACAGAAGGCACCCCAGCCGAGGATCGAACTGTAGAGCCTCTTGCTGTGAGGCGGCAATGCTAACCACTGCACCACCGTGGCCGCCCAACATATATATATATATATATATATATATATGTATATATATATATATATATATATATATATACACACACATACATACAGAGAGATCTACAAATGGGAAAATATATATATGATGCACTATACAGATGTGTAGACATACACATGTATGAATATATATGTGTATGTACATGCAGACATGTATCTACATATGTATATGTATATATCCATATTCCTGTCATGTGTAAACATCAGGGTTGTGTATACCTTCCCAGGTGTATCTCACTGTATGTATCTGATATGTGTATATTTAGATATAACAACACATGCAATGCAACAGCAATTCCAATAAAAAGTAGTACACAATTGTGGAAGTCAAAGCAATTGTTCAATACTATTCAATATACGTATTGACAGATATATTGGAAAAACAACACCTGTTTTCACAGCTGTCATGGCGTAGTGGTTAACTGTTGTGACTATAGTGTACAGGGTGCTGTGCTGAAGACCTGCAAGGGCTGTGTATTTTGTTGCTGGGCCAAACAAAGGCTGTTGGATACAGACTGGTTAAGGCAGTTTTGAGCAGCTTTAAGCGCATTTGTGTGGGTTTGCGTGCAGCTAAGCAGTGCTAAGCTACGGTTAAACATACGGTCACCTACATCGTGTTGGCTTCACTTACCAGTGTGCAAATCTCCTTAGCTAATATATTGCAGCAATGCTGAAACCTGCTAAGCATGTCTCAGCCCTGGTAACCAGTGCTCACATCCCAATCTGATAACATAGCAGGGTAGTGACATCTGTAATAAGTGTATGTAATGCCATGTACAATACATGCATGTGTGCTGTCATTACAGTAGCAAGGGGTGTGAGTGTCTTGTCTGGGACACACAAGTATATAAGACCTGTACACCACTGTTGTCCATGTGAATGTGTCACATACAAAAGTAGTAACCCAGGTAAGTGCTGTCAAACTGGCATGTAGTGTATCATGGCGGTACTACTGTTGACAGTGCTTTCCCAGGAAAGAGAATTGTGCTAAATGTATTACTGACAAGCACACCTGCAGGCATAGCTGGACTCTGAGGCCTCACTGTCATGTTCCTGGTGTGTGAGCTGTGTCGCAGTATATATCCCCTATTGGATAATGATCTGACATGTGGAAAGTAACTGTAGACTACCGTCTGCACAGCTTATGTCAGTGAGGGCTTCCAACATGTAGTAATGGCATACATATTGTTGTCAGACGTCTATCTGTCGAGACATTCATCCTACTGCATAGCTACTTGCCAAGCTGATGTCTGTCAGTCCCTGTACAGATGTGCAGATGGCAGGTATCCAGCATGGATACGTACAAGCAACCTATGCTTGACTGACACTGACATGTCTGCCCAGCTGTGTTATAACTGGCACATATAGGAAACAACACCCTGTACGCACCACATGCCACGGGTACCTCCACTACACTACCACAGTCAACAGAACATGCTTGGGTACAGGTCTCCATTACAGATACTAACCATGTGTTGTAATACATGTTGCATACATGTCAATTGGACCACCTCAGTGGCCATTTGCAGGAGGCACCCAGAGGATTGGCTGATGCATGTCTCTCTCACCCTGAGGGTCACCACAGTGGTGTCCATCAATAGATTGCCTGTTGGCACATGGCAGGTGGCATAATACCACTGTACACACATCCCCTACACTACCCATCTCTCCATGGACAATAGCCAGGTACACACCTATGACCACCTGCAGTGATGCACCCCAGTACTGATACATGTTTATGCATTACTGAGGATAGCAGTGTCTGTGTGCTAGTACACCTGTAGTTGGGAATACCATGAGGGCCTTCACAACCACTGCCACACCCATTGCCATAGTAAGATGTGGCTGCTGCTCTATCGGACATTATATGTACCCTGTTATGCTCCTCTCTCTAACAGCTACATGAGCCTTGCAGTACCAGCACAACACTGTTGTACAAATGGGTCGATAGGCATGGGATACCCATTGAGTTCTAGAAAGTGTATGTGTGCATGTCTGTATATCTATAGGGTACAGCATTCCGAGGCCACATACTCCTATTACAGTACGCATTGCCACACAGTAGTATGGATAGTGTTGTTGCTGCCCATTGGGGAGACATGACAATGCAACACTCTACCATGCCTCTGGCATGTGCATTAGATGCCTATCCCTGTAGTACCACTGTTGGGATATACAATGGGTTGTATCGCAGGCATGGGCAATGTGTGATGGAGGGTATGTCAAAGTATCATCATGGGTTCCCGTGAGTACAATATCCACTGTGGGATTTGGGTGCTGTGTACACTGGCATTACACCATAGTACACCCGGTATATGTCCCATGTACCACTGTATGGTAACCACTGTCACCATCAACCATACAGGTAACTGATACCACAATCCAGCCCAATTATGCATGTGCTGTGTGTAGCCTACCTGTAACACATTGGACACACTTACAAGTTAGTTAGCATCGATAGGCCCAGGTCTCTTGGATGTGTGTCTGCCTGTTATGTGTCTGTTTATGTGTATATGATGGTATGTCACACTATGTATTGTCCATATACAACCATTACATCCCCCATTACCATACTGTATATATTTGGGGATGTTCTGCTTGTAGCATGTAACCTGGAACACACCTCACTCTATATGCTGTGTGGTGTGTGCAATGAAAGCCACACACTTCAGTAGCACTACATTCCTAGGTAGGGGTCTAGTCCCAGTGTTGTCAAGTAAGATTGTGCATGTATGTGGATGGGTCTACATCAGGTTGCTGATTATACATGTCCCAGCGGGTCACCTGTCACACACATGGCACAGGCAATAACTGTTATACAAACCTGTGACATGTGTTCAACTGTACTCAGGATATGTCACAGCCATGGTGTCATCATAGTGCCATACCCCTTGTGAAATATGATTACAGACCATCCTCCTGCTGACACACGTACATCTATGACACAAATGGATAACATTATTGAGATCACAATCACTCAGTGTTACTAACAGCTATGATGCTTCATGGCTGGACAGCTACACTACCTGACATGTATGCATTAAACATTACTCCTGACATGTTACACTGCAGTACATTTTTTCACTGCAGTACAGTCACCATGTGCATCAGAACAATATTACACTGTCCCTGCATCGATGTTATAGATGTCAGGGATGTGGCACACGTATCATCATATGCACAGGGTGTGTTGTTGGTTTGCCAGAGACCGAGGGTGGGCCATACATTTGACATCATGTGTGTGGGTGAGGGGTGTAATTATTTGAAGTGGCACGGTGATGTAGTGCGTGTAGGTATGGGGTTGCCCTAGGTGTGTTTGTATAGTGTGTGGGTATGCATGCACACAGTTCTGCCATGTGGCTGCCCTTTACAGGTGTTTTTTGGACAGCTGCAGACCATACCTGGCAGGGTGTGCAGTTAATCACCTCCAGCCTCGGACACGTGGACTGTGCCTGCCAGGGGTTCCATAGGCATGTTCAGGTACAGGCCTTGATGTGCTACTCTTCCCTGATGATGACAAATGTCTGCAGGAACCAGGTCCCTCCTGGGACTAGCCAGGGCCATGTGCACATGATCTGCTGTGGCATGGTGTGGACAGTGCCCCCCTCTAGTGCTGGGGCTGGTACTGCCACTACAGGAGTGCCTTGGTGTCCTAGCACATCCACATCATCCACCAGCTGTTGGTGTTGCTGGCCAATGTCCACACAGCCATTGCTGCACTCCCACCACATGTTCAAGCATGGACAAACCACAGTCAGTGAGGTCCACCATGTCACCCAACCATCTATGCATGACCTCGGTATAATCACGGAGGTCACCAGACATTTCATGGAAGTTGTCTCTTGCAGATGTGAGAACAGCCCTCTGCAGCCTCAGGCCCTGTCTGGTGTACAGTTCCATACATGCCTGTGCCCCCATGACAGCCTGAAACATCTGCCTGATGGTACTACACATTCCTGTGCACTGCCACCAACCGCCAACTGTCCCTCTGCTATGGCCACTGGTGATGGGGTATGTATAGGCACTGTAACTGTGTGCAGGGTTAGGGGTGGCTAAGAGGGGGATGTCAAATGATGGCACAATTTCATCCCCTGACAACCCTGCCTGTGCCTCAACAGTACTATCATCATCTTCGGTGTCTGTATGGACACTAACATCAGACTGCATGCAGGAGGGACCCTGACCCACCTCACCACCTGTGGGGGAAAACAAGAAATGCACTTTAAGATCTGTACAGCATTGCATAACAGTACACATGCACAGGCACACAGACACACATACACATTCCACCTTAATAAATACCTGCCCCTTATTTTACAGACAGTCCCACATTTATTAAGTTCCCCATCCTGTAGCACACTTGGTAACATACACTCATTAATACCACTTATTAACGTATCATTCCTCTAAATGCCTAGATGAGTAATCACAACACAAAACCTGTTGTTTCATTACCTCATTGACTTGAGTGGAGTAGGTTTTACATGGCCTTACTGCTGTCATCCAGTGTTCACCCTATGTATGTCCGGACATCGTGAGCATGGCCCCTATATGTTAGCGGTTACTATGTTCACTCCATAATGTCACATACTGGAGTGTCATATGTAAGTATTGCTCAGTACATGCCAGATCTGCTGCTCAATCAGCCTATCATGTGGACAACAGTAATATATGGATACACTTCCTGGTGTTGTCTAGTAATACTCCAATGCATCTGTAGTGCTGCTCATTTAGGTAATCATTCACCTCTCTGCTGATTGCAAAATTAAGGGCATACCCAGTGTCTACTTTCCCTCCCAATGCATGTTCCATGCTACAGACCTTATTATACTATCAGCTGTCCTGTGATTACATATCAGACAAGTATTCCTGGTGTCTCGTGTCAGTCCATGTCCATGTACTGCATGATCCCAAAGGGAAGTACTACCATATGAACAACCCCACAATCACACATGTGCATACATGGACATCCACACAAACACACACACATGCACACACACTTCCTACATGGATCAACCCCCCTCCATTCCATCAGATTGCACTTTCAGACAAAATAACCCCCAATGCGCGCACGCGTGCGCACACACACACACACACACACACACACACACACACACACACACACACACACACGTGAGGTTGCACAAAGATAGTACACACAGTCCTCCCATTACCCATCTGCCAACATGCATAATGTATGGTACTCAACAGCATGCAGTGCAGCTATAGTCAATCCATGCTAGCAGCAGTATATCTGTGTGTGATGTATGGGCTGTGTTAGTAGGTGATGCCCATTCCCCTGGAAAATACTGCACCCATGTACACAGTATGATTGTGCACCTGTTCTTCACCCTGCCATGTACTGTGTACCAAACCTCACAGGTGCACAAACCATTGCTAAGTGTGTATTACTGTGTCAGTTATGTCTGCTCTAATGCTCACAGCCCCTATGTATTTCAGCGACACATGTCTGGGATGATATGTGGACAGATGTCATTTTTGAATGCCTGTCATCTGGTTTGCAGATCTCAACATCAGCGATGCCTGTATGACCAATCCAATACTATTACACTGACCATACCATGGCTATGGGGAGTGTACATAGCCTTATTTATATGACTCACTCTTCCTTGATCTGCCATGGGACCACATCACTGCGTATATTAACAGTACATGAACCAGATATGTGACATATGTCCTGTACATTCACATGCAGTGTCTAAGAAATGTGTTAGGTGTGCAGATGCTGACCGAGATGCATACACTCCGTGGGTGCATATGTGTGCATGCCCTTATTATGACGGTTTGTTGCACCTATTGTTATGTGTACTACAGCAGTCACTATTCCTGGCAGAGGTATACTAGCATGGGCCATCTGCATTTTCCAGTATATGGTCAGTCTGCCCTACACATATTCCCCAACTCTGCATGATTGCAAGGTCTACCCATGTGCACATCCCTTGGTGTTCACACACTGCCCTCACTATTGCTGTGGGGGTAGGGTTACATCTGCCACAGATCCTGAACCTGATTGTGTGCAGATGCAGCCATTCTTAGCATCCTTATGATCCCTGCTGCAGTGCACTGGTGTGTAATTCTGACACACACTCATCTCACCTTCAGCCTTTTTGCAGATGCTTGACAAGTATGGCCTACACATGTGTGTCAATTTGCAGTGTCACATACACTGAACACCACATGTAACAACCTAGTCCCAGCTAATAATGTGGACCACAGTGTTATGTTATGCCATAGTGTAGATCTGTAACAGTTGCCATTGTAATACTGGTATATACACTGTTGTTGCACTGTATAAGGGTGATGTTTCACACATGTCCCTACTGTAGGTCATGTGTCCCACCATTATGTTCATCCCTGTGGACACATTTTGCAATGAGAGGATGTTAGTTATCTTGCAAGTGTCTGACATACCTTTCAGATACCTCATCATGGTCACCATTGTGATGCAGTGCATTTAACAGCAACAATACGTGAACATGTATGGCATGCATTATGGGTAGGTGTGTTAGATGTGTGCATGGAATCTACCTTAGCCATTACATGCTCAGTGTATTGGCAAGCATGAACATAAACCATATACACCAGCTACAGACTGCTGCCTTGGTGGTATACCAGAGGGACCTACATAACAGTGTGAGAGATGCAATGCCAGTGGCCACAGCTGTGGCATTGCTACTGGGTGGGTGCAGCATTACAGTACATCAACAGTACAAGTCCAGAATACTACCGCTTATGCACATTTGTTTATTACTACTACACAGCAACAGACTATATATATATATATATATGACATATCACATATGCATGATCGACCTGTACAGATGCGGATGCATACACAACAGTGGTCTACTGAAGTGCCTTGTGGCCTTACCTGCATGCTCCTCAGCTGGTTTGTGGGTAGCACCCACCTCCACAATGGTCTCTGCCAGTTGTTGGGTGTGCGGGCGAGGAGGTGCCACTGGGCTGGCAAGGAGCTCAACACGTGTCAGGGGGATGGATGGCATGACCCCCTCCCCATTGCGAGGTGATCCCCCTGGACTGCAGCAGCATGCTGACGGGCATTGTGAAGCAGGTCAGATCAATGATGCTGGACCTGCTCACTACCCACAGGGACAGACATTATTGTCTGTAGCAGTTGTTCAGCTGAATATCATTATAACAGCAACAACTGATGGCACATATATATATCATTCCACATCATCTACCCCAGTATTATGGACCAAGTACTGCAGTCAATTACATGCATATATACTTCACATACCTGTTGTGGGAATGAGGTTTGTTGTGGATGGTGTCCTTGAAGGAGGCTTTTTTTCTCCTTGGCTATGGCCTTAGCCTGCTTCCTTTGTTTCTGTTTTTTCTTTTTTTTTTTTTTTTTTTTTGGTTGTGGTTTTGGTTGGGGATCTGTTTTCTCTTTCTCTCTTTCTCAATCTCTCTCTCCAGTAAATGGGTTGAGCTGCTTGGAATAGATTGCAGCATGGCTTTTGTAGGTGATGCACATGATCAGGTGATGGCCTCTGCACCAATCAGTGTCCTCCACTTGCTACCTGCATGCAACATGATGTGTAGTACTTCCAATTACCACTGTCATGGCAACCCACTACTATAAATCCCTGCATCATGTGGGAATGGTCCCTTTACCTTTACTCTATGGTGGACATCCTTCCGGTGTGTGGGCAGCAGTGTTACAGACAGCAAGAAGCAATACCTCTTACAAGTGAACTTGCACACTCAGGCCAGCTACATATTTGTATGAGGTTCCAGTAAGTAGTGTTGTTGTATGCATTGTATAGCACCAGTGTTACAGGGTTTGTATGTACATACTAGTTTAACATGGACTGCAGTCTGTCTGCATTGCTCTCAACTGTGCCTATCCACTTGATGGCCAGAGCTGTGCCTGTTATGTTTTGCCTGTCCATCACACAGGTCTTGTGTCAGATATGTCACTGGCAGTGTGTGTGTTGAGTGCTATCAGTACATGGTTAGATCCATTTGCATTTCTGACTTCATATTCCTGACTAAGGGTATGTTGCAGACTATTCTTTAACACCAGCAACTTGCTTAGTGTATGACAACACTATTTCACATATGGGCCTGTGTTCCTGTCTCTGTCCTTCACCTACATACCAGGCTTTGTCCATATGACATGCTGTCAGGGGTTGTTATGTAGCGGCCTGTGAGTATGTCATGCTGCCATTCCTGCCATTATTACACTGCTGTTGTGTCCCACACATACATTGTGGGGTTGGGTCCATAGATGTGTGGGCTTCATCTGCACAATACATGTGTGTGCCTTTCTGCAGTCCAGAGGTCAGTGTATGTAACAGTGGTATATGCCCTGTATGTCAGTCTATGGGGGATGCCCCTGTATGTCAGTCTATGGGGGGATGCACCATAACTAACATATGCTGTTACAATATGTGAGGGATATCAGGTGTAAGCTGCCTTAAGGTATCTGGATGTACATTACCATACAATTAACCTTGGGTAAATCCAGGCCTACTGCTTCCTGCCATACAGACTGTTCTGTTTGTCAGTGTGACTGTTATGGTTTCAGTTATGCCTTGTTATGTAACAGATTCATCCCATTGTGTCAACTGAAGTCTTTACCCCCTAGGGAGTGTGTACAGAGTGTAGATAGAGGCTGCTGGACTATACATCTGCATTACTTACTGTTGATTGATTGTTATCCTGTGGCCCCATCTGTCTTTACTGTTGTACTACTTGAAGGCCTTGGCCTGGACAGCAACATATGTTATGCTTTCTGGAATACTGTATTAATTGATAAGTTTGAGAGATGCATTAGTCTGTTTATATGTATTTCAAAGTCTAAGCAACTATATGACAAGGTATACACAACTGTAATAGTACACAAATAAAGCTTTTTCATGTATGCAAACCTGTGTGTGGTGTTATATCCTTTGACCTCTCTGTGAGTATATGTTTCAGGCAACAATTGTCTTTTGTATGGGTGACTCATATAGTATCCAGTTGGTAAGATGGCAACTGTAGGAATACTGGCTGTTCTGTATGGTGTGCACCCTTTAAATATGCATCTTCCTATACATATCTCTCTGTGTGTTATGTGTAGTTACATATATATTTATACATAGGTATATATGTGTATATATATATATATATATATATATATATATATATATATATATATATATATATGCACATATGTGTGTTTGTGTGTGTGTGTGTGTGTGTGTGTGTGTGTGTGTGTGTGTGTGTGTATGTATCTTAGGAATGTTTACTGCTTCCACATTGTACATTCCCTATGGTAGCCAGACTGTACTGCATGATATGTTATTAATACCAGCCTGACATCATACAGGTGGGATGGATTACTGTTAACATCTTGTGCCCATGTTGTGTCGGGTCCTGGTTATGGGACTTGCAACAGTTGGTATTGTATTGCAGGGCAGACCTGTTTGGCTGTGTGTGTGTGTGTGTGTGTGTGTGTGTGTGTGTGTGTGTGTGTGTGTGTGTGTGTGTGTGTGTGGGGGTAATATTAATATGTACAAGATGTATTTAGCTTGGGCCCCCTCACCGCTATTAAAGGTGCCTGTGGTCATATATGTATTTGTTATGTTCTCTTTTATATCTATAGATATATATCTGTATATACATATATAAATACATATATATGCTTACATATATCTATCTATCTATATATATATATATATATATATATATATATATATATATATATATATATATGTATATACAGGTCTACCTAATAAGACCAACAAGCCAAAACAACGACAATGAGATAACCCTCACCAGAAGACCGATAAAGCAAATACCCAACAAGTTGAAATCCCGACACCGAAAACACAGACATGCGAAACATGTGTGCTTGCATTTGAGCGCGACTGTGTAAGTGTGCGATAGTTGAGGACTTTAGGGTTAGGCTGCAGGTAAGGTAAGTGTGCGATAGTGATGGACCTTAGGGTTAGGGTTAAGGTTAGTGCATAGATAGTTTTGCATGTAAGGCTTAGTGTAGGTTTATAAGGTTTTTGGTGTGCTTATGTTATGTGTGTGATTTTCGGAACAGCAATTTTTTTTTGTTTTGTTAACTGTCAGGATTGTGCTTTGTCTGGCTTGTCAATGTTCGTGTTTTTGCACTTTCATTCTTGTGGTATTGGTGATCTCGTTGTCGTCCTTCTGAGGTTTCGGTCTTATCAGGTAGACCCACATATATATATATATATATATATATATATATATATATATACATATATATCTACAGATGTATGCATGTATGCATATGTATGCGTGTGTGCATATATATATATACATATATATATATATATATATATATATATATATATATATATGTAGATGTAGATATTTGTGTATATATATATATATATATATATATATATATAAATATATATATATATATGTAGATATTTATATATATATATATATATATATATATATATATATATATATGTATATACACACACACACACACACACACACACACACACACACACACACACACACACACACACACACACACACACATATACATATACGTGTTTAAATACATTTCCTATACTGTTGAATGCCTGTGCGGATGATATGTTTGTGAAAACATCAGAATTATGTATATCTGGCACAGCTTAGTGGTAAATCACTTTGGCTATGGTGTAAAGGGTCCTGCCTTTGAGCTTTGCAAAGGCTGTTTATTTTGTTGCTGGGCAGAATAAGGGCCATTGGGTACAGATTGATTAAGGCACTTTTAAGCAGCTGTAAGTGGGTTTGAGTGGGTTTGTGCAGAGGTAAGCACTGCTAACTTCTGGTTATAGTTTCTTACACTGATTTAACTTCTCAATTGCATAACCTGTGTAGGCATTGCTTTCCCCCGTGCAAACAAGGTTAAACCCACTTACTGCTGCTTAAAAGTGCTTACTCCTGCTTACCCCCATGCTAATTTTTTTAAAAGAAATGAAAAAGGGTCGATTGGAAAGTGATGATAAAGGGGAACAAAGAGGGAAAGACAGTAGGGAAAATAGCTAGGGATGTGCAAGAAGGGTGTAGGGAAGGTCCATAGCTACCCATTTCTTCTACAGCAACAGCTGTGCATATACATTGAATTTGGAGATAGATTTGGACACTCATACCCCCTGAGAGAAGGGTGAGGACAACAATAATATGTTGTTAAGCCAGTTAGACCAAATTACATGTGTCCAGTGGACACATGTGCAAAATGGACAGCTATGTATGGGGCAAGATTTTTTTTGGGAACAGATTGCCCTTTTTTTTTCAGGTGAAAATGGGATGTTGGAGAGAGATAGTTGGTATATTTGGGGAGGTAAGTTGGGTAGGTTAACAGACAAGACAAACAAGTCACATACAGGGCCGTATATGACACATGTGGGGGGTAAACCCCTTGATGGGGAGGGTTGTTGGGAAATTGGAAGCCCATGAGCCCCCTAGTGGAAACAGTGGGACTGAGGTCCCCACCCATGGGCAGTCATCACTGCACCTTCACAGCCCCAAAGGTGGCTGTGCTGGGGGCTGAGTAGGAGAGCCAGGCCAACCCTCTAGTCATGATACACGGCCCTCAAGCTGGAGTAGCAGATCTCTGACCTCCCTCCGGAGCTCTCTATGTACCACGACCCGGACCAGGCAATGGATGACAAGTTACTGTCCGTGCCCGCTCCTGGGGGGGTGAGCCCCATCCCCTGAGGCAGTTCCACCCGGAGTTGGTGCAGGACCAACAGACAGGGAGGTCCCGGGTTGGTCCCCAGACATGCTGGTACCTGGTGATACGGCCAGTTGAGATGGGACAGGTGGGTCTACTGGGACTGGCCTTCCCAAACGTGCTATGGCATTTACATTTTAGGAACATATGTGGGTTAGTAATAGTCAACACATTCCAGGATTAGGTATAACAGCATATGTAGATATTCCCATTAGCCCAAACACCAGATATGGAACAGTTGCATAGCAAACAGAACACATGCATATGTGGGGCCACAGTGGTAATTACAACAGCATGCAGGTACATTGATGGCAGCATGCCACCAATGTGGGAGTATTTCAACATAGCACATGAATAGAAACAGATTTAAATATTTATCAAACAATAGGACATATGTCCCAACAGTAGAGTTAAGTCAGCACATACCAACTGAGTTGTGCATTTAGTTTATTGTTGCAGATATGGTGGGGGGAGAGAAAGATGTCACTTAACCAGTATATTCCTGTAGTTCGCATTACTTTCCTAGTCAGTGCTGTGATCTGTACCTTACAAGAATTAGTATACTACCCTATTGCCTTAGTTTGGACAGTGGTATGGCTGTTGACAATTATATACATGAACTGGTTTACCTGCAGTATACACCGGTTACCTGGTATACCTATGGAGGTATTATTTGTTAACATTACCTGTTTCTACACATACTCCCAGATTCCAGGTTGATGTCATGCACATACCTGTCCACCTCTGCACACACTCTGGGCATGTCTTCACCACATGCAGGTGAACCGGGACATATTTCCACTATTGCCCTCTTAAACCTTTAGTGACTTGTACAATGACATGTTTGTTTTATTTGACATTTTCCAAATATGTACACGTCTGTCAGACAGTTATATGACATGACATGCTGCCTACATGTCAGAAATTGGCACACTGATATGGCAGGGGGCAGGGTAACAGCCAGCAGATATTTGCCATATAACTGGACATTCTGGACATTTCTGTACACTTGTGGGGTATGATTCTGCATACACCTTACTACCACTCCAGGATTTGAATAATGGCTGTGTCTGCTAAAAATAAGACACTGCCCATCACAGCTGAATGTGCTATATAGGTATTGCTGTGTATCTCTTGTCTGATTTTGGTCTATAATTCTCTTGTGGTTTTACATTCTGACCTTGTAATTACAACACTCTTATACAGGATTTCCTAGGCAGTTGTATTATGTAGTACAGTGTGGGTGACAGTGATGATTAATACCTTATTATTTTGAGCAACTGTAACACTAACAATGCCATACAATACCAGAGTAAACAGTATCAGTACAGGATATAATTTTTTTATTTATAGGCACAGTGTTCATATCTGACAGACCTGTGGGAGCAATATTTGTTAGCACTACCTGCATGTTTCCACACAAATTACCAGTTTCCACATTAGTATTATGCACATATGTCTCACTCTGTTACTGTACATACTCTGGTCAAAGCTTGACAACATGGGGATGGAGATGGGACATACTTGGCTACTTACTCTCATAACATTTTGGGGGGGGTTGCTAAAGTGACAGGTTTGTTGTTATAGATGTCTGACAGTCAGTTGTATGTCTTGTTTTCTGCCTAAATGTCTGGGATCATCCCACTGGTTTGCCAGGGGGAGAGGGTGACAGGCAGCATCTGAGGGCCGATTTATTGGATATTCTGGACATTTCTGTACACTTGTGGTGTATGATTCTGCATACAGCCTACTACCACTCCCAGGATTTGAACCATGGCTGTGTGCGCAAAATGTACAACAATTCACATCACAGTTGAGTGTGCTATTTGAATTTTGTTGGCTGTCATTTCAGTGTTTTCTGTCTAAGTCTCTCTCAGTTGTACTATTTGACTTCTTGGGATTACAACAGCCATATACAGACATTCCTACACAATTTATGTATGTAGCACAGTGTGGGTAACAGTGCTTACTACAACAGTACTATTAAATGATTGCAACTCTACATTACCATATGATACCAGAGTGAACACATGCAGTCCAGCACTTAGATCTTAATTGTCAGGCTATTATGCTTTTATTTAAATACAACCTATATGGGGCTTTCCCTGCCCTATTCTCTGGTGTATGCAGTGCATGCCTTAAACAATACAGGTTTTATACAGGCAATTAACTTACTACTACTTCTGGATTTATTTCCTATGACAGTACATGAAAGAATATTACTAACCTACCTCGCATCACAACCGCTCCAGTCTACAGCCATGGGCTAACTGGTTCATAGCCTGCTTACCTGCCACTGTGAAAGACATAAGAGGAATATTTAGCCATACCTATCCATAATATACATGAGCTGGCAATTTTTTAAACAGGTAGTGGACTGATACTTACACACAGCTGCGACTTCCCCTGTCCTCCTAGCCTCTTGGATCCACTGATCAAAGAAATCCCCCTTTCTCTGCTTCAGGTCGGCAAAGTGATGCCTGACCTGCTCAACAGTTCTGGGTATGCCAGTGGCACTGGTGATGTCATGGGCGAGACAATCCCAGGCTTCTGCTATGTATTGGGAACCCTGGTACTAGTCTTGCAGCAGTCTCATGTCATGGTCTTTCACAAGGGGTCCTGCCTTGACACTGGACTCCTGGATGCCCCAGCACTGCACCCAAAAGCGCACACCCTCTCCCATTCCAGACATAGTGCCTACAAGAGGAAGCTGCAATCAGTTACGAAATGTATTCCCACCTGTTGGGTTTAAATAGGGCCGGTTTCCTGCACTTTGCCGTGATTGGATGGTTTTGAAAAGGCTAACCTATGGGGAAACCTGCTTAACTAAGGTTGGCATTGCTTAGCAGACTGAGTTAGCTGGCCTACATATTGCTTACACCTACTAAGCTGGGCTGTGCAATGCTTAGCGTTGCTTAATATTTAAGTTGCATTATATCTGTATTGTGGCATTGATTTATTATTCATTACATGTTATATATGTGTTTGGTATCCATGATTCATGTGTATTTACACTGTATGGGGTCTGTGTGTTTATTATGGGAGTTCAACACTTTATTACAATGACACCTCACATCTGGGCTTAATTCAGTACTCCAGTTCACATATTTATGTTCTGTAGTACGTTATACAATACAAAACTATATATAGATTCCTTTCACATGTTCAGTTTGTATTTCCTATGGTGAGGATCTGTTTGGTGATACCTCAATTGTATGTACTGCTGTGATGGCTTAGTGGTTAAGTACTGTGACTATAGTATACAGGGTTTTCAGTTCAAGACTTGCAAAGGCTGTTTATTTTGTTTCTGGCCAGAACAGCAGCTGATGCATACAGATTAATTAAGACACTTTTAAGCAATAGTAAGCTGGTTTGCGTGAAGGTAAGCAATGCTAACCTCTGGTTAAATATGCTTACAGAGTGTTAGCTTCAATATTGCTTAACCTGTGTGCGCATTGCTTTCCCCCATGCAAACAGGCTTAAACCCACTTACTACTGCTTAATATGCTTTCTACTGCGTAACTATGCTTACTCTTGCATACTAGTGCTTACACCAGCTTACCACTACACTTATTTAGACAGTAATGTTTAATGGTTCTTGGGCAGGTGGTAGATTTGGCATCTGTATTGCCTCACAGTAAGAAGCTGTCCGGTTCGATTTTCAGCTAGACCGTCTTCTGCGTGGAGACATGCATGAATGGGCGTACCTTCGTTGAAGGTTGTGCGTCAGGCCTGGCAAGCCGGTACACAAAAATCAACTGCCAATCATTAGCGGACCGGAGTTCTGCTGTGGCGACCCCTAACCGGGAAAGCCGAAAGACACAAACATGGTTTATCATTCATTATACATTTTACCTTCCATTTGTATCCCTGATTCCTGTGTACATATACTGTATGGACCACTTGTGATTATCTGTGACTTTGCAGCATTATGACAATGACACCTCACATCTGCATTTAATGCAGAACTCCAGTCCACAAATATGTGTTATGTCATACGTTATGCAACAAAATAAATTGATGATAAAGTGATTTGACATGGAAAATGGATTGTACTGGAGTGGGACTCGACCTGGGAATGACTGCTCGTAAAGCGAATGCTCTGCCGACTACACTATTGCTGTACTGCTTCATTTGCATGTATCTTGCTTTTTATCCTCTTGTGCCATTTAAGCTGCATTAACTGTAGCTAAGCAATGGGCAAACCCACGTACCTACGGTTAAATTTGATCTGTTTCATAAAAAAAATTCTTTATATTTAAATGTTTTAACTATTGCTCTTGCACACTAGGGGGGAATGTTGCTGGGGGTATGCAAACACCTCTGAGCAGTGTCGGTCATTCTTACTCCTACACTGCTGTTCTTGATTGCAGGGGTGTGTATATTCTGACAGCTCCTTGTCTGTTTAGGAGCTCAGGCAGAGCGCCTTCATTAATATGCATGGTGAGCTGCCGTCCTGCTCATAAACGGCCACTTCTGTGCAGGACTAAGATAGTCCTGCATGGAAAAATAGTGAATCTGAGGGCTTGTTTTAATTTCTTATTATTTTCTTCACTTTTTAAGTAAATTTAGATTTTTGTTCAAGGTTTATTTTATAAGTGCTAATGTTCTGGAAGCTATGCATATGGCTATTTTCTGAGTGAACTTTAATTTTTAAGAAGATGACATGCACGTCAGGATTAGGTAGAATTTTTAGCATTTATGATGCACTGTAGTTGATAATGCAAAAGACATGTTGCTGGCATGTCAAGAGTGTAGACAAACAAGCAACACACACACACACACACACACACACACACACACACACACACACACATACACATGCACGTACACACACACACACACACACACACACACACACACACACACACACACACACACACACACACACAAAATACACTATATAGCTATTTTATCACACCCTTCATCTGGGACCTACCATTAGGATGAATTTGAAACACATTTGGCAATTTTCAGTTCAACTCAGATACAAGTCTTTGAATGCAAATTTTTAAACAATACTTAGTACAGTATTTATGATGAAACATATCAGTTATTTTACTGGAGAAGTTGTAACTACTTTGAAGCATTCTTTCTGTGAAAACTTAGTTATAATCAAGTGGCACAGTTCCGTAAATGGGCTATGGTTTATGTGTCTTTTATGTGGTCAAGAAAGTAGTTTGATTCCTAGTAGTAAATCTTGTTATTTTTCCATCACAGTAATAGAATTGTGAATTGTGCATATTGTATGTTCGTTAATACTGACAAATGCAGTATTAGTTTGAAAAGGACCTACATTTAATTAAAAAAATTTGGAATGGGCATTGGAGGGTCTCACATTATTCTTATGCATTAAGAAGGTGACACATATCAACTGTGAAAGCATGCCACATTATACTAGGCAATTTATATGCTTTGGAATTGAGGAAAGGGGTCAAATGTAGAATAAAGTCTGTTGTTAAGTATAATAATTGGAGGCTGTGTGAAAGAAGACAATGACTAATACAAGGTTTATGTGGAGAATGGTATCTGTTACTACATGTCACTAAAAAAAAAATCTGTAAATCAGATTTGTATAATATACAAGTGAATTTAGTTGTAAAGGACTAACATATGCATACAAAGAGAAAGGAAATGTGGGAAAGGAATATGGGTACAGAAACATGAAAATGGTGACTTTTTTCTAAATAGATTTTATTCACTTGCAAGAAGAAAAACAATCTCCAAAACATTTGCAATTCATACTGTACAGTTTTATAAATCAGTGTTTAGAAATGTAACATAAATATCTGTTATTAGTGCTTTGCAGTCCAGAACAATGGAAAGGGGGAAATGAGAAACTAATTCAACTCATCGCTTTCTTACATTACTCAGAGAAAGCAATCCCCATCTCACCCCAAAATTCAGACAGATAAATCATCTTATTTTGTCCCACTTTATCAAATGCATTCTTCCTTCTTTTGCCTGACATTTATTGTGTTACTAAATGCATTCTCTTCTGGAATTCTTCTGTATATTTTGTATCCTTCTTCCTACCATTCCTTGTTTACATGCTTCTTCCTTGCTAACCTTATGCACTCCCTTATGTAGGTACAGCCATTACTAGTATTGTTGTTGTAATATAGAGGATTGTGATTGGGTCTCCAATCATAACCAGGATGTTATGTGTTGAGACATAGATGTCAAGAAGTTCTTCTTGAGAGTGAAGTTGATCCACTGCTCTTTTGGAATAATCTGTATCACCTTCCTTACCCATTCTCATGGTTCCTCTTTATTTCCTGTATATTCTGTTTTTTTTCAACTCCTCACATCATTTTATCAATACCAAAAGCTCTTTTTTTTCTTGATTTCCCAAATTTTCCCATTCATCTAACCCCAAATATATACAAGAACCAATTATCTTCTACTAGTTTTTCACATAATTTCTCCCAAATCTCCCTCAGCCAATTCCGTTCATCTCACCTCATGTTCATTTTGTCTGTTTCTTGTTTCCTACACCTCCAACAAATTGCATTGTCTCACAACCTTAACTCCTTCAGTCTTGGGGGGGTTTAGTACTCTCTATGTCCATATGTGCATCAGATTGTATTGCAGATTTCTTAGTGATCCATCATATTTCTTGATTATTTTCCAGACATCTTGCCAGACAAATTTATCCAGTTTAATGTCTTCCCTAAATTTTATATCCCCTGCTTTCCCTCTGGTGTCCACAAGTCCTTACAATTTTTTTGTTCTGCCTTTAATTATCATAAGCCATTCCTTCATACTTCTTTGCTCTCTTTTCTCTATCGCCCTTTTTGCATTTTTGAAAATCTTTGAAACTGACTGACCATTATACCTTAATGTTCTCTTGTAGAATAAACTCTTTTCCTTGTACCTCTGCAGTTGTAAATTTCAGATACACCGTTGCTTCTTTGTTAGCACTTTTGTTTTCATCTGTTAGTACCTCTGCTCCCATGCATTTTCTAATTACTGCCTTTGTAGTAACTTTCACTTCTCCTAAGTGTGCCTGTTCCCATGTTTTCCATCTTAAATATCTACAGTTCACGCCATCAATAATTGGAATTCATTTCCTGCTGTGTCATGCCTCTTAAAAGTCTAGCATTACCACACAGATGCATCCTCTTAGCAGCCCTTAATCCATAGGTTCATAGGTTTGCACTAGGCTATCAGCCCTAGGGCCTATACAAGCCTAGCCATAAGAATTCCCTGGCTATTTCTTCCCACACTATTTACTTCTCTGGACCCCTGTCTATCAGGGCGACTGTTGTGATCCCCAGGGTGAATTTCCTTTCTCCCATCCAATCGTCAAGGTTCCTTTTGAAGAGGGCCAAAGAGGCACTCTACTTGACATGTATGGGCAATCTATTCCAGAATCTGGGGAGTCTCTGGGTCAGGAACCTATCCCTCCAGCAAGTTTTGTTTATTGTGATGACAAGGTTTAGATCCCCAGAGCGTGTGGCTCTGAGAGATTGGGATTTCTTTAAGTGTAGCATGTCCAACAGCTCTGGGTTTGACATGGCCTTGGTATGTTAAGCAGAGATCTTCTCTGATTAGATGATATGCAACAGAGTATAGCTGGAGTTTTTTAAGGCGGTCAGCATAGGGCATCCTACGTTTAACCCTCCAAAATACTTACCTCATAGTAACTGCATTTTTTCATATCCTCTTATGTCTTGGTGACTTGGCCATATACCATAGAAGATAAATTACTAGAGGTAATATTATTGCCTATATTACTTTTATCTCCACCTTCTCGTATGTAGCTATCTTTGTTGTCCTTTTGTGTAACACTCATTTTACTTTTTGCTTCAGTTCCTTTTGCTTCTTAATTTCTTATGTACTGCACTGAGGGAAAGACATTTACTCCCAATTACTTTTCCACCCTAACATACTCTAGAAGCCCTATATTTGATTAACTTTTTTTTTTAATCCTTATCTGCAGTGATTTATTTTGATGGCATAATAATCCATTTTCTCTTCCAAAGTCACAGAATATTATTAGTACTTCTTGCAATGTCTAATCTCATTTCAGACTAGCTAATAGACCCATGCATAATGATTTGCATCAGCATTGCAGAATGAAATTCATCTATAATTTGAAGGATCTTGCTTCCCCCCTTCCTGTTGTACAACACTATCATTCACATTTTCATCATTTGGGCTAGGATTTCTTCTACTCCCCATCTCTTTCAGTACTCTTGTCCCCTGTCCACCTTCTCTCCCTTGGCTCATCTGCTTTCCATTTCATTTCTGTTTCTTTTTAATGATGCCCTTCTATACCATAGATCCACAATTCCAGGGTTTTTCTCACTACCTGTATGTACTTATAATATTAACCTTGATGATGCCTCATGCTAGAATAATAAAAGAAGAAGAAAGACTATTGCATTTTAGTATATACCCACATATAATATACTTTTAGATAAAGGACTGCTGAAGATTTGACTATCGCCCTAAAATTCGACAAAGAAAAACATATTTTCATCGTTCCTTAACTGTTCAAGGCAGCATGTTATTATATAGCTGTTATACAACCTATTACCTAGTCTGTTTTGTTTTATGTTTTAATAAGAACAAGCAAAGCATTTATCCCACATCATCTTTTATAACTAAAGACCTGTTATTATTACTGTCTTATCTCATACCTTTGCTGCAAATGACTGGGTGATAGAGTGATATGTAATAGTTCTGTATTTATAACAACAGACTTCTAAATTGGCTTATCTAAGAATAATGAGTAGGTTCTAGTTTAAATAAAAGTTTCTTTATAAACCATTACCTCGGTTTTTGACAGTTTTCATAATAGAGTATTTGCCTTGAAATTGCACTTAGTTAAAATTTTGCATGCCAAGAGCAGTTTAATAATATTAAAATAATAATAACACTTAAACATTATCGAATGTTGGAGAAATACTTCACTTTGCCACATATCCCTGACTAAGCAAATTAATATTATTTTAGACCATTTCCTTGTGAAACAAAAATATTAAAGGGTATATTAAAAGATGTGATATTTCTACTGCCTTATCTCATACATTTGACCACCAAAAAACTATTTGACAGTGTCCCATCATATATTTTAGTACAATAAAAAGCAAAATGTTTTGCCTTCCTGTACTCCTGTTTTAAGACCTAGTGTCTTAGTTCTGTCAATCGTCTTTCACACATCTACAGTTTGGGGTGACCCATCTGGATCTGAGACTCATATTCTCAGGTTTCATTTCGCTTACTAGCGGTGGTAGATTATCTTGTCATTTTTACTTTCTCTTCTTCCACTCTTATAGATGCAGTCAGTCCCCCTGTTCTTGATCATGCTATCACAAAGCTTCTGTCCCCTGTTTGAATAGTTTACAGGGGATCAGTCTCCAGTTCTTCACCCAGCTCCCATATCATTAACAGCACTGGACTGTTCCCACTGAGCTACCTTGGAGGTCCTCATCAGACTGCAGAATCTTTCAGTTTGCATTCCTATCAGCTGTTTGCCTGTTGCTGCAGTAGCAACTATAGTTAGTAATGGTTGGTACTAGAGTACATATGCCACTACTATTCGCCTCATACCACCTTTCCTTTCATGGGTAACCACTGTATCTCCCACTGTTTAACTCTCCCTTTTCTTATGGAGGTTTCTGGCTTTTTCCTTTGTGTTACAGACCTGCATTTTACTCTACCAGCTGACTTTTATTTTGCAGGCTAAACTAACTTGAGTGCAGCCCCCACTTGTTGAATATTCCAATTAGCATTTGGTAGGTTGGTAGGCTGGTTCGTTGTATATGTAGTTCTACTGATAAATTCTGAACTACCTTTGCTCTCCAGCCTTCATTATTTGTAACATTCCTCAATGTTGCTTGATTCAGTAGCTACTCCTTAATATCAGAGATATATGCATCTTCACTATAATGTATGTGCTTCTTGGACAGTGAGCTCCAAGCCTTCCAACCCTATGCACATTATCCACTTCTGGGTCTAATTTTCCATTGTCTGCTGCAATTTTATTCGCCCATTTTTGTATAATATGCAATCCATTGCCATTTTCAGCTCCTTCTTTTAGCTCTTTTAAGAGTAAATTCTCCCTCCTTGTTCTTCTCTCTCTCATTTATGCACCATGTGGTACATTGGGTAATGAGCAACTTTTAGAACTCATTGTTTCTGCAGAAGGTACAGGTTTTACAGGCTCAGGTTGCTAGGCTAAGGACCAATTCTCCTTGGGGTGCACCACAAACCTAGATGCAATTACAGTGTCCAATCCATCTACTGCATGTTCTTGGAATGTGGGAGGAAACGGGAGTACCCAGAGGAAACCCACAAAAATGCAGGGAGGACATGCAGACTCCATGTAGACAGACATAGAAGGCACCCCAGCTGAGAATTGAACCAGATAATCTCTTGCTGTGAGGTGACAACTCTAACAGCCACACCACTGTGCCACCCTTTTCTTTTTCAGACAGAGCTACAGCTTGCATTTTTACTTGTTTAACATCAGGTTCTTGAAGGCCTTTTGCATTTTCAAATTTTCTTAATTTTTAATATTGCTGCTGTATCTTTTCTTGCAAAGACTGTCCCTCTATCCTCATAGCATTATTTTTAGACCACAAGGAGATTCCCCTAGGTTTACTAATCTGCCATGCAGGACTAAACTAGTATTGCACGTAAGAGACAGTTTAAGAGGAGGATGACAGCTAGCCATGCATATTAATGAAGGCACGCTGCCTGAGCTCCAAATCCTACAGTGAGCGTGGATGAGAGCCAAGTTCTCAGAATAAACATGCCCCTGCAAAGTAGAACAGAAGAAAGTGTAAATAAATGAGCAAAACCGCTCATAGGTGTCCGCATATCTCTACCAACAGTCCCCATGTGTTCAACACCAACAGTACATTGAAATAAAACGAAGAAACCTTTGTATTTATTTTTTTTAAAACCCCGAGTACAGCTAACTGTAGGTGCGTGTGTTTGCCCATCGCTTAGCTACGGTTAAAGTAGCTGAAAAGGCTGAAGAGGATAAGAAGGAATATAAGAAGGAATATATATGCAAATGAAACAGCACAGCAATAGTGTAGTGGTTAGAGCATCCACCTAATGAACAGGTATTCGCGGTTCGAGTCCCACTGTAGCACATATATTTTTCAATGTGAAAACTGTATAAGAACATATAGTTACATCTTGTTGCCGTATAACCTACATAATAACATTTAAATGTGAACTGGAGTACTGCATGAAAGGCACATGTGAAGTGTTAGTGTCATAATGAATAAGGCACTAGTAAGCAGGTTTAAGCACAAATAAGTAGTAGTAAGCAAGTCTAAGTGCGATTGTGCAGGAGTAAGCATTGCCCACACAGATTATGCAAAGTAGAAGCTAACTGAGTGTAAGAAACTTTAACCGGAGGTTAGCAGTGCTTACCGTCATGCAATCCCGTGCATACCCGCTTACAATTGCTTTAAAGTGCCTTAATCACTCTGGTTCCAATGGCCCATGTTCTGCCCAGCAACAAAATAACCTGCCTCTACATGGCTCAAACTCAGCACCCTATACACTATAGTCACAGTTAACCACTAAGCCATCATAGCAATATATGTGAATAAGGTATCAGCAAACTAATCCTCACCACAGGAAAATCAAACCAAACATGTGAACTGAATCTACGTACAGTGTGGTGTTGGATAGTCTGCTACATAACATAAATATGTGAACTGGAGTACTGCAGTAAGCATAGATTTGAAGTGTTATTGTAATAAAGTGTAGAAGCCCCCAGGTCCTCATACAGTGTATGTACACATGAATCACAGATAGCAGACACATATAGAACCTGTAATGAAGAATAAACCATTGCCAAATGGCAAATATAGTGCTAATTAACTAGTAAGCAATACTAACCACAGCACAGCACAGCTCAAGTTAGTAAGTGTAAGCAATGTGTAGGGAAGCCAATTCAAACTGCCTAGTGGTATACCTCTTTAAGCAGTGCCAACCTCATGTAAGCCAGTCTGCCCATAGCTTAGCCTTTCCAAAACTGTCCAATCATGGGGAAGTGCAGGAAAATGGCTGTATCTAAATCCCACAGGCGGGAATACTACCCATAATTGGTTGCAGCTTCCTACTGCAGGCAGAATTGGCTGGTGTGGGTGAAGGCACTCGATTTAGAGCACAGTGCTGGGGCATCCAAGAGTCAAAAATCATGGTATAGCTCCTGGTAAAACACCATGATCAGAGACAACTGCAGGGCCAGTACCAGAGCTCGCAGTATAAAACGGAGGCCTGGGACAGTCTCGGCCGTGACCTCACCAGTGCCACAGGTATCCGCCGGACTGGTGAGCAGGTCAGGCACCACCATGCTGACCTGAAGCAGTGGAGGAGGGATGTACTGGAACAGTGCATCCAGAAGTCTTGGCAGATACCCAATGCCCCAGGACTAAGTACTCATTCTACTAAGTAGTAAATAATTACCTAGCTTGTGTGTACTATGGATAGGTATGGCTAAATATCACTGCATTTCTCTAACAGCTGCAGATGAGTGGACTGCGAACCAGCAAGCCCATGATGCTAGGCTGCAAAGGCTGCATTGCGAGGCAGGTTAGTAATCAGTCTGCATGTACTGTCATAACAAATAAATATAAGAGCCGTAGAAAGTGTTGTACCAATAGAAATAAATGTGTAATAGTCTGTCAATAAAGGTATAACCCCTGGAGTGCTTCTGTTTACTCTTCTGTCATATGTTGGTGATCTGTTCCATACTATAAATAGTAATGTTGCAGCTCAAGCAGTGTAACCAGCACAGTGGTATGCAGATAAAATGGGCATGAAGTCCTGCATAACAATGCTGGAAGTGCCAAGAGTTCAGTTATATTGTACAAGTTAGGGAGACTTAGACAGAAAACAGTTGAAATCTTTACATCAATTCCCTGATAGCACAGTGTACTGTGATTTTAGCTATAATATTTTGTCACACACAGCAGGGGTTTGAATCCTGAGAGTGCTACTAAGTTGTATGCATAATCATACCCCACAAATGTACAGATTTTGATACAATGTTCAGATAGAAAGCTGTACGCATACTTACACCCAACATCAGTACATTATTTGCTAGAATGTTCAAAATGTAAGTTGTATGCAAATTCATACCCCACAATGTTTCCAATATGTTCAGCATGTCCAGATTACTGGCCCATATCACTAGCTTGGTACCCTGTTCCCCTGAAAATCCAGTGTGATGTTCCAAGAATTGCAGGCAGCTATCAATAACATATAACTGATATTCAAACGTGTACATAGTCAGAGAATGTATATGGAAACAAACCTGTCATTCTAGCACCTCACCCAAAGTGTATGACAACAATTCTCAACATATGTTGCATTAACACCTGCAGCCTGTCACGCCTGTATGTAAGACACAGGTCACGTATATAATAATTTGTAAACATACCAGTGTACAATATAAGGCCATTGTGTAGTGTAATAATACATGTAAGGGAAAGACCACTGCAGTGACTAAGAGTGTTGTGAAAACTACAATGATATATTAGTTGTTAATTGAACTCTCTCTCTCTCACCCCTACCATATGTGCATAATAACACAATGACACTCCTCAACTGTTATGTGTACACTCCACACTTTTGTTGGGACATATGTCCTAATGGTTTATAAATATTCACATTTGTTTCTATGCATGTTCCATGTGAAAATACACCCATATTGGTGGCCTGTTGCCATCAATGAAACCTGCATACTCCTGTAATGGCCATTGTTGTTCCATATATGCATGTGTTCTGCTTGCTCTGCAACAGTGTTAAATCTGGTGTGTTGGGTTAATGGGAATACCTATGCATGCAGTTATAACTAATCCTGAATGCTGTTGACTGTCACTAACCCATATCTGTCAAAAACCTGTGACAACACAGCTCGTATGGGAAGGCCAGTCCCAGTGGACCCACCTGTCCCACCTCAGCTGGCCATGGCACCGGGCACCAGCACATCTGGGGCCCTGCCTGGGACCTCCTCCTCTGTGAGCCCTGTGCCCCCTTCAGGTGGAACCACTGCAGGGGATTGGGCTCCCCCCCTTTGGAGTGGGTGCGGAGGGGAACCTGTCACCTGTCAACAGGTCCGGGCTGTGGTGCATAAGGAGCTCAATCTGCAGTATCGAGAGCGGCTACGCCAGCTTGAGGACTGAGTGGCGCTATTAGAGGGTGAGTTTGCCCCTTCTACACAGCCCCCAGCACAGCCACCTTCGGGACCGTGACGGTGCGGTGGTGACTGCCCATGGGTGGGACTTCAGTCCCACTGTTTCCAGTTGGGGGCTCATGGGCTTGTGACTTCCGAACACCCCTCCCTGTCCAAGGTGTTTACCCCCCATGTGTCAGTTACCGGCCATGTATGCATCTTGTGTGTCTTGTCTGTTAACCTACCCAACCTACCTCCCCAAATATACTTACTACCCCTCCCCAGCATCCCACTCTCACCTGAAAAAAATAGGCAATCTGTTCCCACAAAAAAATCTTTTCCCATACATAGCTGTCAATTTCGCACATGTGTCCACTGGAGACATGTAATCTGGTCTAATTGGCATCAAAATGAATATATGTTGTCCACACCCCCCTCTCCCAGGGGTCTGAGGGTCCAAATGTACTTGCAAATATAGTGTATATGCACAGCTGCTGCTGTAGAAGAAATGGGCAGTTATGGACCTTTTCTATACCCTTCCTGCACATGCCTAGCTATTTTCCCTACTGTCTTTCCCTCTTTGTGCTCCATTTTTCACCATTGTCCTATCAACCCCTTTTTCTTTTCTTTTAAAGGAATTAGCGTGGGGGTAAGTGACGGTAAGCACTGTTAAGCAACAGTAATCGGGTTTGCAGGGGTAAGCTTTGCCTACGCAGGTTGAGAAATGCGAAGCTGACTGTAAGAAAACATAAATGGAGGTAGACAGTGCTTACCATTGTGCAAACTCACGCAAACCCGCTTACAACTGCTTAAAATGCCTTAATCACTCTGTAGCCAATGACCCATGTTCTGTCCAGCAACAAAATTAACTGACTTTCCAAGGCTCAAACCCAGGACCCTGCACTCCATCCACAAAGTGATTTACCACTAAACCATGGCAGATATACATAACCTGAAGTTTTCACAAACATATTATGCAACACAATCAGTCAACAGTACAGGGAATGTATTATTATCACACCACATAACCTGTTAATGCAAGAAGTCTGGACAAAGTATGCCACACTGTGGGTACAAAGAGGGATATATGTCAACTAATGCTCTGATACACTTACAATGTTCCTAGTTACACAGTTATATGTATTAGAACACATATGTAGAAGGAGATGAAGTCTGAAACACAAAAGTGTTGCCACTAGTTACTGACTTCAGTGCTGCAATCATCCATGACAATTGCCAAGTGAATGAGGAACAGGCCTAAATATGAGCCGAACACGCATGGACATATGGACAGATATATATCTGTAAATGTAGACAGATAAACAGCTATATGTAGATATATATATAGCTATATATATATATATATATATATATATATATATATATATATATATATATATTAATGTATGACTCACAAATAATCATACAATATTGATTGTATATAAATACATATGTTCATATGCATATATAATATAGCTGTATATATCTATAGATACACACACACACACACACACACACATATATATATATATATATATATACATATATATATATCTATATCTATATATATCTATATATATATATATATATATATATATATATATATATATATATATATATATATATATATATATATATAGCCATATGAGATATATATAGGTACATACACATATACACACACAAAAGGTATCAGTAGCCATACATATGTAGAAGTAGTGTGGAAGTACTGGGTGCAAAGTATATCCCTCAGGCACAAGCTCTTCAACTGGCACCTGTGAAATGTGTAGTGTGGCAACTATTCCCACAAATGAGAATAATGACATTAAACATATACCCACCCACAATTCAAAGGACATGACATGACACACAGGTAAAATAATGTATGCCAGTACTGACACCACATAAGGTTTGAAATATGTAATCAGTCATGAATGCAAGGTCCACACAAAACAGTAGCTGCAAGCAATGTGTATACATACCATACTATGCTGTCCAGGCCAAGGCCTTCAATTAGTACAACAGTAGAAACAGGATTTGCCTTCAGGATACGTAACAATCAACAATTACAGATGTAGTTCAGCAGCCTTCAATTACATCCTGTAGTCAAGCCCCAGGGGGAAAAGTAGCACTTGTGTTAATGTCACAGTATCTTGTAAATAACATAGCTTAACCTAACATCTCACTATCACACTGAATGATCCCCTTCTTAACAGTTATATCCCTGAAAAGGTGCCATAGCCTAGGTTAAAGGCATAGAACCCCCCCCCCCCACATAAAAGGCTGTAGAAGGGCAAGGAACACTGTGTACCACACACTTACCTCTGGAATGTACAGCTGTTGCCTCCATATATATATGGACTTGGCTCAACAGTTGGTGTGGGTGCCCATGACATGACTGGGATGATAGCAGTAATGCTAGCCATAAATAATGATAGGCCATTACCTAACAACCCTTCCTGTATCACAGCAGGACAAAGACTGGCATATATGTTGAGTACAACATTGAAATACAAATGGATGTAGCCATGTACTGATAGCACTCAACAGACAAAATGCCACAGATATATCTGGGACAGTACCTGTGTGGTCCACAGACAAAACCTAACAGCCAGTCCCCCTGATATCATACAGATAGGCCCACAGTTGAGAGCTATGCAGACAGACAAAATCCCATGAAAAAGTATCATGTACACAGAAACCCTGTAAGAACAGCAAGATACATTGCATACAACAATACTACTCATGCTGTCCGTAGATCTGGAACCTTACCCAAATGTAGATTTAGCCTGTGTCCGCAGGTTCTGCTGTAAGAGGTATTGCTACCTGCTGTCTATAACATTGATGTCCACACACAGGAAGTATGTAATCCATACTGTAAAGGTGAAGTGACAACGCCCACAGAAGGCAGCACATTTATAGTACAGGGTTGCCATGACAGTGGTTATCTGAAGCACTACACAGCAGACTGCATGCTATTAGCAACTGGTAGACACTGACTGGTGAAGAGGCCACCAACTGATCATGTGCAATATCAACAAAAGTATGCTGCAATCTATTCAAACCAGCTGAATCACTCGACTGGAGAGACTGAGTGAGAGAGAAAAAGAGAGACAGAGAGAGAGAGAGAGAGAGACAGACAGACAGAAAGAAAGAGAGAGAGAGGAAGGGGAAAAAAACCTTCAAGAAAATGCACAAAGCTCAGGGTTGTGTTACAGCAGAAACAACATAACAAGTATGTGAAACAGATATGCATTTACTGGCATGTAGTATATGGCATAGACTAACAGGATGTATACTGTGAAAGGATGTATATGTGCCATCAGTACTTGTTCATGTAATGATGTTGTGCTCAACAACTGCACTGGACAGTAGTGTCAGTCCCTGTGGGCAGTGGGGCATACCTGTCAAATGTGCAGACCAGCAGTAAATGGCAAAGATGTGACCCATGATATCTGTGTTCTGTAAATTACGGTGGCCAACGGCTGGTGGAGCTATTAATACTGCCATGATAGACACATGGGTGAGAGACCACACCACCTGCAGGACAGTCATGTTAAGGTGTAGTATAGCATACCCAACTGCCATGGCAGTATAATATGCTTATCTAAAGTGTGTCACCATCTATACCCACACAATGTTAGTCTGTGTTCACATGTGACACCTGTCTGTGTTGCAGCAAGGCAGAACAGTTCCTCTGTGAAGTAAAGAGGGTACATGAGTGTGGTCCAAATGTTCGTATGCACCAATATGGGTGTATTTTCACATGTGTGATACATATTCACAGCTGTATATGTGTGCAGAACCTCGGACAGTTATACATTTATATAGGTATATAAACAACACAAAATGATATCTACACATATATGCACATATGTATATGTATATATATATATATATATATATATATATATATATATATATATATATATATATGTATACAGACAGATATTTAAATATATATATATATATATATATATATATATATATACAATATATATATGTGTGTATGTGTGTGTGTATGTCTACATATATATATATATATATATATATATATATATATATATATATATATATATGTGTGTGTGTGTGTGTACATATTTATATATATATATGTCAATACATGTTTCCTGCCATGACATGTGTGAGAGAACATCACATATCAATACACAACATACCTACACACCAGTACATGGCTGCAAGATGGAGTGTGGAGTGTGGTGTGTAACCCATGTTGGGAACACATTGCAATTGTATGAGATGGTGGGATATATATGTTGGTGAAGGGTATTAGGCACATAATGGTATGTAGGTCTGTTTGGGTGACAAACAAGACAGCATACAGGGCTGGTATATGACACATGTGGTGGTTAAACACTGTGGACGGGTAGTTACATTTGGAATGTGGAGGACATTGAGCCCCCACATGGGAACAAAGGGAAGATTGTGCCCTCCCATGGACAGTCACGACAGCATCTACATGGACATAAAGGTGCCTGGGCTGTGCGCTGGGCAGGAGGGACATGCATGTCGAACCTTGTGCATGTGTACTGCATCCCTCCAGGTGATTTAGCATGTACCCCATGTCTCTGTGGAGCTCCCTATGCACAACACCCTCATCCTAACTGGGTGACAGACACATGTCTGTGTGTGCTCCATGGTGGGGGGCACCATCCCCTGAGGTGGTTCCACATGAAGGTAGTGATAGAACAGTAGATAATGAGGTTCCATGGTGGGTCACGGATGTGATGTGGATTGGTAACATGTGCACATTAGGTTGGAGTGGTTTTCCTGCTGGCCAATAACCCCTACACATACTGGTGTGTAACTGTCATGGAACATATGTAGGCTGTAATAGTCCACACAATCCCAGAACATGTCCAACAGCATGCATAGATATCCCCAATATCACAGAATGGCAGATGTGTAGCAATCACACAGCAGGCCTGCCACATGCATATGTGGAAACATAGTGGCAGTGGCAGTGACAATGGCATACAGGTGAAGTACCCTGTAATAGCCCAGCAACTCTAATGTCCCCACTGGGAGCATGTCTATAAACACATAGCAGAAAGTGTTGTACAATACAATATATGACCCAATGGTACACATACCGGACACATACCACTAGCGTAGTGTGAACATTAGGTTGGAGCTGATATGGGGGCGGGAGACTGATATGTGTATTGTATTATGGTAAACTTGACATATGAGTTGCTCAGACATATTTCCCTCATTATGTCTTTCAGGGAGTATGTCACACTTGAGGAATCCCACCTACAGTGCCGCTGAGGAGGAGATTATAATTGCCAGCATCATCCACAACTACCAGCTGTTGTTCTCACGGACAAGCCAAGCCCAGCAGGAGAGAACAGCCATGTGGACTGATGTGGTCCGCAGAGTGAAAGAGGTGGGGATGCACAGCCGTACTTATGAGCAGGTCCACCACGATTGTAGTGACCTGCTCCTCCAAGTACGTCATCGTGCCGCTGCCATGTGGGGTGAACACCTTGCAACAGGGGGTGCCATAACATCCATCCCCCTCTCACCAGAGTGGAGGAGCTGCTCATGAGGCTGGTAGCACCTGCCAGCCCACAAGATCTACAGACTTATACAGTCATGGAGGTGGGTGCTACACACACACCAGACATGGAGCATGCATGTAAGTTTCCAGGGCATATCAGTATTCTACTGTAGTGTATACATCTGTGCATATGTGAGATGTGGGGTATGTTGCTGTGTAGTACCGATAAGTAGTAATGCATAATCTGTAGAACTGTAGACTTCAGCTGTTGTTGTACTGTAATATTGCAGCCACCCTGTAGCAATCCCACAGCTGTGGCCACTGACATTACCTCTATCCCATCTCAATGTAGGTACCTCTGGGATGCCAGCAAGGCAGTGGCCGGATGCTGGTGAGTATGGTTTAAGGTTATGCTTGGCAATTCACTGTGCATGTCATAGCTAAGGTGTAGGCCATGTACACATCTAATACACCTACCCATGATGCATGCTGTACATGTGCAATGGTACAGCACACACCTCACTAATGGGATTGCCAGCCTCAAACACATGCAATACACAGTCCATCTCAAACAACTGTGGCAACACTCCAGTGCACATTGTCCATGCACAGCTGACATCTGGCCAACATACACAGCTATGTCATACACAGAGCAGTTGAACATGCTACATATAAAGACATCCCACTCCCTCTGCTAGCACACCCTCCAGGGTCCTAAACCTCATCAACACATTACACAGAACATACTGGAGGGATAGGGCCCTGTCATGGTGAATCCCCACACTCTAAAACGGACTACCCATACATGTCAGGCAATGCTACTCATTGGCCCTCTTTACAGAAACACTTGGTAATTGGATGGGAAATGGGGAATTCACCCTGGGTAGTATGTCTGTGCCACAGCCTGACAGGGGCACAGGGGAATAACATTATTGGGTAGTGCATGGCTGGGAACCCCTGTGACTAGGCTTATGTAGGCCCCAGGACCAATAGACCAGTACTCACCTATGTACCTATGTGTACCACAGGCAACAGCAGCCAGGGCTCAGTCATGGTCAATAATGGTCTCTACACTCACCATAGGTACAGTACATTGTGTCTGTGGCCGGTTTAATGGTAGTCTATCAGTCATACATGCACCACTGATGATGACATATGTGAATACACATCAAGCATTCACTAAACACGTGTCCCCATGTGATCCAGAAACACACAGAGGCTGTGATCAGCAGCGGAAACACAACTATCACTCAGATATACATCCTGCAATGGTGTGTACACCCATGAGGTATGGTGCGCAGTACATGCCAGAGTGCTGAACAGATGCACAGCAATGCTGTGGACATGGGTGCAGTGAGTTCCACGGGGAGGGCCATCACCTACAAATAGAAGCCATACATCACCGCCATGTATAATGTTGTTAACAGAGATTGACTACAGTTGCACTGCATGCTGTTGAGCACCACATGTCCTGCATGCTGACATGTGTGTAATACTGTACTGCACCATCGCCTGCTATTGTGTATGTTATGGGGGTGCGGGAGCTGTCTGTAGGTGCTGTCTGGTGGAGTGTATGGGGCATGTGTGTATGTCTGCGTGTGTGTCCATGTCTGCACACACACACATGTGTGTGTGTGTGTATGTATGTACTGTTTAGCAGTGTAGTACAGATCTTACAGTCTGTTCCCTGTTTCCCCCCTCACAGATGGTGAGGTGGGGCTGGGACCCCCCTCACAGGGAATCTGATGTTGCTGATACAGACAGTGACTATGAGGATAGGTGTGTTGAGGCACAGGAAGGGTTGTCAGTGGCTGCCCCTGCGCCACCAATTGACAACCCACATTTATCCACCCCATCCACACATACAGTCACACAGCCTCTACATACCTCATCACCATTGGCCTTAACTGAGGGACAGCTTACAGTTGGCACTGGCCGGGACAGTGTGGCATCTATGTCATGTGTGTCAGGACACAGCAGCCATAGCCAGATGTCTGGCAGGGTATCACATAGGCAGATGTTTAGGGGTGCTCATCGGAGCACTGCTGGTCATCATGCCCTTGGCAAATGTGCCACATCTATTTCAACCATACGCATGTTCCAGACTGTCATGGAGGCACAGGCATGAATGGAACAGTGCACCAGGCAGGGTCTAAGGGCGCAGAGGGCTCATCACACCTCTGTAACTGACAGCATCCGTGAACTAGCAGGTGCCATCCATAATTACACTGAGGTCATGGACAGATGGTAGGGTGAGACATTGGATTTCATCCACAATGTCATGTCCATGCATCAGGACAGGGCAGGATAGTTGCGATGGCCATGTGGAAGTATGCCAGCTACACCAGCAGCTGGAGGTCACCATGGACGTCTAACCAGTCACAGCCGCTCCCGTAGTGGCAGTACCAGCCCCAGCACTTTGGAGGGGGTCTGTCCACAGACTGTCATAGCAGACCACGTGCACATGGCCCTGGCCAGTTCCAGGAGGGACCTGGATCCAGTAGACGTCTGTCAATCTCGGGGGACAGTACTCAGTCTGGCTATGTACCTGATACTGCCTGTAGCACCCCTGCCAGGCACAGGTCCTGTGTCCATGGCTGGAGATGGTGAACTGTAAACCTTGCCAGGTACAGTCTGCAGCTGACTCACAATTCTCTGTATAGGGCAGCCACATGGAGGAACATTGTGCATGCAGACACACACACAAACAACAAACTTAGGGTAACCTCATACCTGCACACACGACATCACCAGTGGCTCATAACAGTACTCAGCCCCCTCACACACACACACACACACACACACACACACACACACACACACACACACACACACACACACATGTTGTCAATTGTATGGCTCAGCCTCGGCCTCTGGCAAACCAACAACACACCCTGTTCATATGATGATACCTGTGCCACTCCCTGACGTCTGTAACATCACTGCAGGGACAGGCTAACATGGTGCTGATGCACATGGTGACTGTACAACAGTGTAGCAATGGAATGATGTGTAGCATGTTGTCAGCAGTAAAGTGAAATGCTAATATCTTGGAAGGTGTAGCTGTGCAACCATGATACATCATAGCTGTAATTAACAATGTTGTATTGTTGTCACCAGTATCTATTCTGATTGTGTTGTGTTTGTCCATGTGCCACATGGCTGATGGGTGTAGTGGTGTCAGCAGGCCTTCTACAGTGGACACCAGTAAGTGTAGCGGGTGGTACACATGTCATGGCTGGGTACAACACACAGTGCCTTTGGTTTGGATGCAGTACAGGTGCAAGACTATACACATGGAGGTATGTCCCATGCAGGTAGCACATCTGTTGCACATGTAATCCCACCAAGACAGGATAGGCACAACCACACAGTGCTATATATGCAGTCTGCAATGTGGATGACACTGCACATGCTCACAGCAGGGTGTATGACCCTCTCCCCACTCTACTGCGATCCTCACCTAAGTCACATGTGTGTGCCAATGCCGGTGGCATAGCCCTACCCTTAGGAGGGTGTGAGGTGCTAAACTACTGTGAATGGTGTAAACAACAACTTAGAACCTGATTACATACACTGTACAGTATTACAAACAGCTATATGGGGGGGATAGACACAACAGTAACTGCAATAATGGCAGTTGTGTCCACAACAGCCACACCCAGGGAGTTGTAGCAAACCCAGTAGTGCTGCATACCTCAACAGTCTGGAGGAGGGCATTGACACATCTATGACCTGCGAAGAACTAGTATGTCCACGGGATGGCACCTGTGGAATGATAGCATATGCCAAGCAGTCCTGGTGGAAACATATTCTGTAAATGGAGGTAGATCCCTTAACAACTACACACATTCCTACATGTGGGATGGTGTACAAAAGCCTGCTATGATCTACATAGGCATTGTGCACGTCCTAACCCTCATCTACACCTGTCATGATTGTGTAAAGGAGGCATAACAGGTTCAGGTTGTATTCTCTGCCTTTGTCAAGTCCAACATTGGTGGGGTCCCATATGTTGAGATTACCAGTGACATTGGCCATGGGTTCATTGTTGATATGTTCCATGTCCCTGCAGATCAGAGTCATCAGGCTACTGTGTTGTAGTTCCCAGCTGACAAGTTGGATTTGTGGTTGTCCCTGCCAACATTGGTGAATCCATTGTCAGGTGTAGGGCTGCTGGATCATATGAGGGATCCCAGCTATTTATTGCACCTGCCCAGGGGGTTCCCCAAGCATGGCACATCACTTGACTGTACTGCATGATATGTCAGAAATGCCAGCCTGACATACTACAGGTGGGATGGAGTATTGTTTACATGTACTGCCCTTGTCATTTAGGGTCCTGCTTATGGGGTCTGCTAAGGTTGGTATTGTATTGCAGGTGAGACGTGTTTGGCTGGGGGGGATACCTATCTGTCCCAGATGTATTTTTTTGGGTCTCTCAAACCCATCAATGGTGCATGTGGACATATATGTTGTGGTTATGTTCCCAGTTCAATCTACAGATGTATGTCCATATATACCTATATTGATATATATGTGTTCACCTTTGGCAGGGAGACAATCATTCCTTCAAACGGCCCTTTCTGAAACCGAAAGGACTAACCCGTCATTTCTTACTGCAACACAGTTAAAAACACTGCAGTTCTAAAGGCACATTTGCCGACTCTCAAACTGCAAATTGGAATACATATCTTAATGCCAGGGGGCTTGCCTCCCTGCACCCTCGCTCTGGGGGGCTGGGCCCCCCACAACTCCCCTACTGTGATATACTAACTCCTAGTTTGCACTACAGTGTGGATAGGCAATTATTCCCCATCCCCACTATAGTGGCATACGCAACCAAACTGCCTAATCTGCAATGAGTGAAAGCATAGTGACATTCGCTCATTGCAAATTTGATGTATGTATTGCAATATTGTGCAATGCTGAGAACATACTTTTGGCCTTCCAGCTTTCAGGCACATGGATTTCTCCCTTTGAAAGGTGAGCCACATATATGCTGACATATATGCATATAGTGCTGTATATATGTGGACATGTGGATATATACATATATATCTATGGATGTATGCGTATCTATGTATATATGTATTTATTGGCATATATATATATATATATATATATATATATATATATATATATATATATGTATATCTGTATCTGCATATATGTGTCTGTGTATCTGTATCCTGGGGATGTTGATGGCTTCCACGTATCACATTTCCTATGGGAGGCAGACTGTACTTGGTATTGTATTGCAGGGCACATGTGTTTGGCACGTGTAATTTTATATATATATATATATATATATATATATATATATATATATATATATATATATATATATGGCTATCTGGATAAGTATATGTACATATATTTCCACCATATATCCTGGACATGGAGTGTAGCTGTACACCATCCCCTACAGTCCCAAAGTCGTAGTACAAGGGGATGACAGGTATGTATAGCAGGTCTATTACTTTACTGGTACTACTGTCATTGGGATTGTCTTCACAGACATGGTGTGTGTGTGTGGATGCTGACATCTGCTTATATCATGTGTGCCATTGACTACTGACAGGCATCCTAAGGAAATCATTGTAAGGTACCGCTGCTAGCATGTAATGCCCCTGTGGAGTGCAGCAGAGATATTGGCCACTATATGTGGAACTTTGGACATACTCTGTACAGTCCAGAGGTAAACACATGATCCCTTAGTGCACCACATGTGTACCAGGCCTGACAATATGGATGTAGACAGCCATGTAGATGGGTATAACACATAATGACTGGTATACATTTGGCACCATATGTGTTGGATTCAAACACTTCTGTCTGGCCTGACACATAATGACTGCTGGTACAGGGGTGCATACCACCCACTAGATATTGATATACATCTGTACAGCATCCCACTGCTCTGTCTGACATACATGATGTTTAAGGGAGTCCCAGCAGCAGTTCATCTGGCAAGTATCTGTACATAACATCCCACTGGTTAAGTACACTAAGCTGCTAGGCATGTAACAATGCACTGTGCAGACTACAGGCAGACTGGCTCAACACTGGCCTACATCTCGTATGGGGTAATGCACATGTACCTGCATACATAGCAGGCTTGACAGCCATGTCACAGCACAGGGTTAGATACACTTGTGTGACAGTGCATAACCACAACCAATGTGAACACAGCCAGAGCCACATATGGTAAGCTAGCATAATATTACAGTATATGGACTATCTGTTCTACACCATCCTCATATGTGCCACTCACAGAATGACCCTACATATACTGGACTGTTACACAGTTTGTTATGATAGTTGTCTGTGGTATGGGACATGTGTGTGTATGGCCCTACAAACATGTACGGCAAAACTGTACCATACAGTGGGGCAGCATGTAACATCTGAGAGAAGGGGAGCTAGAACAATGACACCTACCACAGTTTGTACACAGGCTGAAGTACATATTAACAATACACACACTGCCGACATTCACCATCACTACACAGACCTCAGTACTGTACAATCATCCACAGAATGTCCAGCTTATGTCATGAAATATAACCACTACTGTACATGACATGTGTAGCAATCTGATACATCACTGGCTTGTTTTCAGATATGATGGCAGTATTTATGGTGTACAGCACATATGCACCACTTCATGCATGCCATATGTACAAAGATTGACAGAGGTGTGGCTGACAGCACATACACAGGGACAGTATAGACATGTTGATGTGATAACCTCATATAATTTCCATTGTAACAGGGTTTGTTGCAACATATGTCCTATGAGGGCTATGAAGTCAGTAACTGTCACAGCCTTCACCATCTACAGACTGCAATCCTCACACTACCTTCTGCATTCCACAGATTGATGCACTGTTGCTAACACATGAAACCATAGGCACAATACTGCCCAGTCTGTGGATGACCCTGCAGATGGGGATTCCTCATATACATGGAACTGACATGGGCGGTAGCAACATGTAAGACAGGCATATCCAGACAAACACTGTTAAACAAACATTACTCCAAATGCAATATACCAGCACGTACAGTCTGTAGTCAGGTCAGGAATATCCCCCTCCTGTTGGTTGCTCTCTTTCCACAGTGTGTGTTGTTAGAGGTAAATCCCCAATCCATGTGGGATGGTGTTTGCCAAACATCAAATCTAGTTCCTGCTCACAGTGACTGCAAAGGCCCAACACCACCATGATGTTCCTAGGTATTGGAGTGTGTTTCCATACAACTGGCTATGGTAATGTTACCACAGCTGTTCCACATGCAATCAGCTAAGGGAGGGCTGTAATGCATGCAGAGGCTATCAGCTGATCATGAGCATCACTTAAAATACACATGCTGCTGCCTAAGCAAGGCAGGTGTGGGTCTCTACATCCACCAGAGAGGGAGTGGGGAAGGCAGACAGAGGCAGATACATGTCAGAGAGGGGTGGGAGGGTAAAAGTGAAGCATGTTTGTGTCACACACCTACCAGCACAGCGTATCAAACCCCCAACTATGTAGTGCTATCACACACACATGCAGCCAGCTGCCAGGTCTGAGGTTAGAGCACCTACCTAACTACGTTATCCCACTATAGCAGTGCACAGTTATAGGACATGCTACAGAGATCACTGGGATATGATTTCCCCAAAGGTATATTTCTAGGTGAGTGACATCAGCAGCCTTGCCAAAGTTGAGTATATGTATTGTACGGAGTGTGAGTGGCCTAAAAAGCATTGCACTCTACTCAGTCAGACACACACACACACGAGCACACAGTTGCCAGGTCTGTGGTTAGAACACCTATCTAACTACTTTATCACACTACAGCAGTACACTGGTATAGGATGTACTAAGGAGATTATTGGGCTATGGTTTCCCCAGAGGTATATTTCTAGGTGAGTGACATCAGGAGCCTTGCCAAAGTTGTGTGTATGAACTGTACGGAGTTTGAGTAGCCTAAAAAGCATTTCTCCCTACACAGTCAGAGACTGAGAGACATGCACACAAACACACACTCTCACAGTTGCCATGTCTGGGGTTAGAACTATTACCTAACTAGTTTATCAGTACAGCAGTACGCAGTTATGGGACGTCCCATGGGGATTACTGAGCTACAGCTCTCCCAAAGGTGTATTTCACATTGGATGACCTCAGCAGGCTTGCCATGATACAGCTATGGGGAGGAAAGTGTGTGCATGGACCCATTCATGTAGGGGTTGACATGCCACATGCTGGCACACATGGGGTCATATGCCACAAGTACTTGTATACAGCTATTAGGTGACTACTTCCTTGTACAGTCATGTTGCACAGCTGGCACGTGCAACACACCATCATGCTGACAGATACTGGTGGCTAGTATCTGCAGTGAGTAACACCTGCACATCATGTGTTTGGGGCCCATTGGCTGTGTGCTGGGTGGGACAGGCCCAGATGGCTCCTTGTCACGGTCACCCTCGCCAACACATCTATGTCCGTCTACCTTTGGCTTATTATAGTGTGTTGTCCTTACATATATGTTTGTATTCCTATCCACTGTGTGTGCAAGGCAGGAGTGGTGCATACTGACATGTGTCTTCACTAAGAACTGCAACTGCCAGATATATCTGGTCCACTGGTGTTTGCTGACATGGCCTTCATATGTTTAAGTGTGTGAGCATGCCCAGTATGGTCTTTCAGTATGTGTTTGACTGACATTGCCTTCATTTCTCTAAGTGTATGAGCATGTCCAGTATGGCCATCTATATTGCATGTGTGGATCAAGTCCAGGTTATTTGTACTGCGGTGCTGACCTTTGTGTTGTACACTGATAGGTAGCATGATGTGTCTGTAGGTATCCGTTGGTCATTTGGCATTGACTGTTGCTACATTTCTGCATAGCGGGGGGGGGGGCACCTGACTGTTTCAACATTTCTACACAGGGGTGGGGGGGCACACCTGACTGTTACTATAAATGTTCATAGGATGGTGGGGCACACCTTACACTTTCACACATTTGCTAGGACTGTGCTGGTATGTCAGGTACACAATTTCAGTCTGTAGTCTTACCTATCGTGCTGGCTAGAGGCATACCAGTGTACTACAGATCTTAGCTTTCACTACCTACATATTAGTTTCTGTCTTTATAGGCTTCACAACTTACATCCAACTATCTGGCCTGCTGTAGTCTGTCTGTGTAGGCCTGGGGTAGGGGTTACCCATGGGGCCCATTCATAGGCCATAGTACAGCATTTGTTTGTGTTTGTCTACACCTATCCTGCTGGCTGTGACTGTTGCTGGGTATGCCCCCCCCCCAACTGGCATGTGTGAGTCACTTACCTTGTGGGTGTCCCAGTATCGAGGGTGGTGCTGCAGGGCTGCCTATGTTGGATGCACATAGTACACTTCCTATACATGGTTGAGCACAGGTAATGTCATGTTTGGCATCTCTTTTACTGTATGTGCGAGTTGGAGAGAGGTTTAATTCCCTGGGTCCCTACTGTGTTGGTGCATGAGCTATGCATTGCCTCTTTGCCAAGGCCAGGGCATACTGGACACACCTCATTCTGCCTAATAGGGCAGGCACAGGTTGTTCCTCCTCCCGAGTCACTCTGCACCTGTGCAGGCCTTGGCACTGGTGGGGGGGCTGTGTGGCCCTGCCCCATGCTGTTCCTGCTGCAGCTGTTTCCGCAGGATCACATTGTGTAGCATGACACATACAAGGACAATTTGGGTACATGTAGTTGGTGAGTACTGCAAGGCTCCACCGGATGTGTCCAGGCACCGGAACTGTGACTTCAGCATCCCAAACATGCGCTCTATTATGATTCGTGTTTGTGCATGTGCCTCATTATGGAGTTCTTGTTCAGGTGTGTATGCATTTCTGATGAGTGTCATCAGCCATGGCTCCAGTGCGTATCCAGCATCTCCCACTAGTTGACCATGTGGGATGTCCCCATTGGCAAATGTCTGGTACAGCTGCGTCAGATGCCAGATGTGGGAGTCGCAGTAGCTTCCAGGGCAGCCAGCACACACATTCAGTATTATGCCCTGGGCATCGCACACGACCTGGCAGTTGATGTAGACCATACCATGCTCACCTGATGGTGCTTTAACACATACATGCGTGCAGTCTATTGCACCCATTACCTCTGGGTATTCTGCTATTTGGTGGAAGAGACACATATCGCTGGCCAATGCCTCACGGGTGATGGGGAAATATATGTGCTCACCGACATGGCATCCAGGAACTGGTGGAGTACCCTGGATGCTGATGCCTGTGAAATCACCATCATATCCCCAGCTGGCCTTTGGAAGTTACCTGTAGATAGTATTCTTAGGCCTACACATACCTTGGTATCCACTGGGATGGGTTCCCCTCTGTTAGTTCTGTGTGTCAGGCGTGGCAGGCACAGCTCAACAATTTGCTGTAGGAGGTTCCTGTTCACCTTATAGCACTCCACAATCACCAGCTCATGTAGCTCTTGATAGGTTACCCTGGGTCTGTACACTCATCTCTGTCTCCTCATTGTGGGTTGCTCAGCAGCATTCACATCCTCACCACCCTCAGCCTCTTGCACATGCTGGTTTATGATAGCAAAAGCAGCCTCTAACATTTTTTCTCTTGTTTTCGTTTTGTAAAATTTCCCCATCTGTATACACCGGTGGTGCAGAGTTTTTGTGAAAAACAAGGGGGAAAGGTGTTTGCATAGTTTATAGTGGTGGGCTGGGATGGGCTGGTCTGCTGCCTGTGTAATTGGCTGATTCCGATACATTTCACCTGTCAGCTAAGCTAGTTCTCCTTGGTTACCTTCCTACTGCTGTTTTCCCTTCCCATTGCCTCCCTGTTTAAGCCCATGTGTGCGCCACACAGAGTGCTCAAATGTGCACAAAGCTGCTTTTTCCTGGTTTAACTTCCTTTTTCTTCCTGTAAAACCCAGTGCACAGCAGACACACCCGCTTACACTTTGTAAAGAGTGCTAGGCAGGTTTAGACACACCCCTAGCTTAGCTGTGCTAAGCTAGGAGCAATCCCGAGCCACAGGTCTCCAATCCACTTACAGTATTCCTGACAACCCCCCATGATGTCACCTATATGCTAGTACTGATTTTAGTTAGAATGCCTATTTTAAGTTTATTTTATTATCCCCCACAATCCCACTTGCGCTTTGCTGCCCTATGCTTAAACAGGCGTGATCGGCGAAAAAAAAATAAAGTTTTTTTTTTTTTTTTTTTTTTTTTTAACAGTTTGCAATGCCAATGGCCTTCTACTTGGCTATTGGCATGCTTCCTCAATGATATGCAGCCTTTATTTGGAGCTGTTATAGCTCCGTTTTGTAGATTGCAGAAATGTACTCGGTTACTAACCGAGTACACGGTTACGAACCGAGTACATTTCTGCACACTGCACTTGTCCTACATGGACAGCTGCCAGCTTCCTGGATCGCATATTACCCTCATTTGCATGGTTTTCACCTGCAAATGAGGGTAATTTGCATGCAGGAGCTCAGTCCGTGCAGGATTAGTCTAAGAGTTCATGTGCACGTCCCGGGAGCTCGTTCCTGGATCGCACGTCAGCCATATTACCAAAAATAGCTCTTAGACTACTCCTGCACATTCTACAGGGCTTTGTAAATCTGGAGGATTATGTCTGTTATAATGCTGTCCAGTTTGATAATTATGGATTTGATTTTTTTTTAAGTGAAACCAGGTGGTGCTTATCAGCTATTCCTATTTTTTTTAGGGATACTTCTAATTTTCTCTCATTTTTTTTTCTCAGTCTCTGCTAAAATTAGACTTTATTTTTAGAATTTGTGAGCTGATAATATCAGTATTTCAAAAATGTCTGTGGTTTGGGGCCTTGTCCTTTAGTTATTTTTTGTTTTGCCCTTAATTCTGAATGTAAAGGTTGCCTCAGATAAGGCTTCCAACTTGAGGTGGTTCTATACTTCACCTTTGAAATTAAGAAGGTGGCTGAGGTCAAAGACAGAAAGTGGTACCATCAGATATAGCACAGCCATCAGGAAGAACTATGGACACTGCAAATGTGGATAACAGAAATGACAGCAAATGACAGGAAAGTTCTAATATTAGAAGAGATCTGTAGGGATGAAAACTGTGTGGGTGAACTTGAAAATCACTGTGAAATCAGAAAAGATGTACAGGTAAGAAATAGATGAGAGTTAAATGAATACGATAATTTTAATGGAAAAAAGCTAGGAAGATGGAATGATGAACGTAGTAACAATAAATGTAAATAACGTAAAAAGAGAAAAGCAGCGAATGTGAGCTTAAATATTCATTCCCCCGATTACTGCAGTGATATCAGAATGAAAGGAGTATTTTTCAAACTTATTTGTGCTCCATGGTCAAATTAGGAAGGTTTGTACCAAAACACCCGGAGGCTATATTTTTCAGGACTTCTTCAAAGTTGCAGAGCAGTTAGAATACACCAGAAACTATCCTAGGATATTGCTGCAGTGTTCCATGTCTGGTGCTACTCTACAGAAATGAGCAGAGGTGATTTACCGACATTTAAGTACCTGTGGCCATGCCTGTAGAGTGGTGTTATTTGGTATATAATATACATTATGGATATGCTGCATATGGCACTATCATTAGTGTGATATCAGTTTTGTAACTCTGTAAGAATGGGACTGTATATGCTTTTATTTCTATACTTGGATAGACAGTACAGAGGCAGTGTCTTGGCAATAATTTTATTTAATTTAATGCCTGGAAACATTCTTACTGTATAAATAAAGGTGCTCTTGCTCCAACATATTATGCTGAGAAGCACATCACTGGTACAGGGTCGTGTGGTTATCAGATGCTGAGTTTGTTGTGACAGATCCTCAGTTATAACTGCATACATCGCCTGCCACTGTAAGCACCTTGTTGTGATAGATCTTCATTCACAACCACATACATTTCTTGACATTGTAAACAGTTTACTCCATGATTTACATACCTGTGTTTTGTCGACAGTTCTGAGGATCTCCATTTACATATCTGTTGCTCACCTGGAGTCTTCAGGTATGTAGTAGTGCATGCTGCAACTCCAGGGAGTTTATCCACTTTACTAGACTGCATAGCCAGACATTCCCAGAGCTGTTGGACATGTTGCACGTAAAGAAATCCCAATCCCTCTGAGCTGTACACTCTAGGGACCTCAACCTTGTCACCACAATAAACAGAACATGCTGGAGGGATAGATTCCTATCTCAGAGACTTCCCATACTCTGGAACAAACTACCTATCTATATCAAACAAAGCTCCTCATTAGCAGTCTTCAAGAAAAATCTTGATGATTGGATGGGAGATAGGAAATTCACCGCAGGGATCACTTCTGTGGCTCTGCTTGACAGGGGCACAGGAATATAATTTTCTTGGGTGGCAAAAGCCAGGGTACCGTTTGGCTAGGCTTATATAGGCCCTAGGACCAATAGCCTAGTACCTACCTATGAACCTATGCAGACATTGTTTATGAATTCTGCAAACAGTTTAAAATCAACATTCTATGTACATGGGTGTGTCAGGCTAAAAACTAATTGTGTTCTTTACTTAAAAGATTGGTTTCAGCTACAGAATGTATAAAGTTTATTAAAAGTAAATGCAATTACTTTTCCATAAAGAAAGCAATACCTATGAGGACTTATCCACATATTAATAAATCCTTCACGATATAAAGTTTGAGTCTCTTATTCAGTATAGAAGGGTATTACAGATGCAAAATAACTCACCTGTACGCAAATGTTTTACTTAAATCAGAGTGAATGACTTTATACTGAAAGTTTAACGAAAGTGAAAATTGATTTATTGGGAAAGTCCAACTTGGAACAAAGCCAATTTTCAGCAGAGGCCTGGGGAGAAGTGCTCCAGATACATGTCTTTGTAATGTGGGAGGAAACCCACACAAACACAGGGAGGACATGCAGACTCTGCACAAATGGCAACCCAGCTAAGAATCGAGCCAGAGAACCTCTTGCTGTGAGGTGACAATGTTACTGCTGCACCACAATGCTGTCTCAAAGAAGTCTAAGTTTCTTTGTAGCATGGCTGTGTTCCTGAATCCTCATAAATTAAAAATACAAATTAAGGTTACACAACCTTAGAATAAATGGAATTTTGCTGGAATAGCAAGTATTCTCTGCATAAAATACCATGAACATGGACTCAGTATATTTAATAAGAAGGATAACTTTACCCCCTCAGGAAATGTGGTGCTTCTGATCATTATCTGCAGGATGTCTTAGCAGAACCACTTCTCTTCCCAGAGAAATAAGACTCCAGTACTCATTCTTAAATGTTTTATTAAATAGATTAGCATTCCTGTCAAAAGAATTTTTAGTAGTACAAAATTTTCAAAGTGTTATAGTTGGTTAACATGATGGGGGAGGGGTCAGTATGTGAGTGGCTAGGAGCAATGTGCCTGGTGGATTATTATTCTCCATTTGAATATCTTTAACTGGCCATTGGGGGTGGGTGGATTATTACTCCCAGTTTACGCATATTTAACTGACCAATGGGGGTGGATGGATTATTATTCTCAAGCTGAATATTTTTAACTGGCCAGTGGGGTAGATGGTTTCTTAGCTTTCTTGGTGTACTTTGTCTACCCTTACAAAGTTGCCATAAAAGCAGTCTTAACAGCTATTAATAGTTTTATGTGCAGACCCTGCCTGCTTTTTCGCAGCCTGCATATTTGAAGATAAACACCTGAAGCGCACTATTCAATCGCCTGCTTTTACAAGGCTTAAAAATGTATGTAGTATAGGTCCATCCTTTAAATTTAATTAAATAGCATCTGGTTCACATTTTTATATTTCCAAATAAATTGCCAATTGTAAAAATGTCTTATCTATACCAGAAGAGTGCATGCACCTTCTGAAGGCAACCATTGTAATGTTCTCAATGCTACTATGGGATGATAGGGGTCATAGCATGCTCCCTGGCAAATGTATAATGTTACACCAGCATCCTCAATCTCCATATTGGCTCTAGGCATATCAGGATGAACCTGAAGTGGAAAATGGCAGGCTCAGTAGAATCTCTGAATGAGCACAAGAGCTAGTGACAGTTGGCCAGCCGTGGGAAACAAAATAAAAATAGAATACCATAGGAATGACATAGTTTGGCTCTTTTTCTGGAGTGACCACAATCTGGTAGACAAATCTCAGTACCCAAAATTCCCAAGACTGTGCCTAAGACCCGATGGTGGGCTGCAGTCAGTCATCATACATCTGCTGCATTCACACACACATACAACCATGCACACACACACAGACACATATATATATATATATATATATATATATATATATATATATATATATATATACACACATATATATATACCAACACATTGACAGACACACACACACACACACACACACACACACATATATATATATATATATATGAAACTCATTTTTTGACTGACAAATAATACACGGAGTGCACTGTAAGGCAAATACAGGGATATGTCCTTTTCCTCAATGTAGTGCAACTCTGGAGTTAGTATATATAGTTGGGGAGGCACAGCCCCCCACACCACCCTAACTATATATACTAACTCCAGGGTAGCACTACATTGGGGAAGAGGACATATCCCTATTTGCCTTACAGTGCATATTCCTTATAAAAATTGTGGTTTTCTTACAAATTACTGGGATGATCTTAGAAATAAAATGACTAAATAATGACATATATTTCAGTTTCAGACTTTTCCTTTAGAAAATGCATTTTAACACAAACTCTGTCAGTCTATCTACTTATAAGTTTATGAGCAATATTTCAAATCTATCTTTATTTTTGGGACTTTGTGCCCCTGTTATGTCAAGCTTTGTCCAGATTTCTTGGGTTAAGAGTTTGAGAGGTATGAATGCATCCACTTCTTTAAAAATCATTTTATTGACACCAGCTATTAAATCTTTATCAGTTTGTGAAAGACTGAATTCAATGCAACTGTTTTCCTTAACAACAAAATAATGCTCACCATTTATAATAAAGACATGTATGAAAATTACATTTTTATTGTGGATCTGAAACATTTTGACATTTCTGCATGCGGAAAAAATATGAATTCATAATATAAGATGCTAATATATTATGAAGTCAATGTTTTCCTGAATTGTAATCCTATCCTTCAGTATACATTAGCCAGTGATTTTATTTTGGCTGTTTCTAAAAAAATCTCATGCTCTTTCTTTCTGTTCTTTATTTTGTCTGTGTCTCAGCTTGTTTATCTGTCTGTTTTTCTATCACCATCACATCTGCATTACTAATGACAGTGATACTGAGGCAAAAACTGTCAGTCATATCATAATACCTCACCCAGGTGTCTTCGATAATAACACTCTGTCCATAGCCTCAGGATGATAACTGATACGAATACAGTTCTGGCTGGAATCTAATATTTGCCTTTCTTTATTGAGAAAGGACTAGATTTACTCAGTGTTTCATGGTGATGACAAGAAAGGATTTGTGTTTATTTAGTAATTACAAACTCTGCACGACAGAGCTATGATAGAACATTATAATGATAGGGTCCCAGGTTCTCTGAAAGGCATTACTTAAGTTGCGTTCTTACTCTCTGATGTAATCGCAAGTCATACATTCAGAGAGAATAATGGCATATAGGACTGTGGTTGGAGGGAAACATTATCAAGGGGCCTTTGTAAAGGTTTATGTTTTCCATTATTTTTCATGTAACCTGATATTTACTAAGGATTTTGTGAGTTAAGCCTAAATTGACAAAGTTGAATAGCATCACCTAAAGCATAGACATACAAACACAGACTTATGCATGGGCACATAGTCAGACAGGTACATACACACACACACACACACACACACACACACACACACACACACACACACACACACACACACACACACTCACACACACACACACGACTAGATTCGGTTCTTAAAAATCCTATAATAAATGATCATATAAAAATATCATCATAATAATTTAACATTCAACAAGGGCACTACATTTTAAAATATTTTATTTCCCCAAATAATTAATAGGCTGCAAAGAAATAGAAATAATTGGATGAATTTAAAGTATCCTCATTTGCACAATTTTTACAATAATGTTTTATTGAAATGAGATTGTCAAGATGAAAGTATATGATCATGCAAAATGCATTTTGGGTATTTTGCATTTGTATTATACTCCAAGACACAGGCAGGATCCCTTTGTATTTTATTGAACTTACAAATTGTTCTGAAAAAAAATCTATATTCTGGAATATGGAGAGAATGCTAATCATTTGGCTTTATGCTCTAAAATCTGATTGCCAAGGACATTGATTAATGGTGTAAAAATAACTTTGCACATATGGAGCTGCAACCATGCAAGATGGTTTGTTGATGATCTTGGAGAAAGAAAGAACTTAGTCTGGTGGCTAATGCAAAGGACTAAGTCTCTGAGCTGTGAACATGTCGCTTCTTGTAGCCAGGGTAGAAGGCTCTATTCTGTCTACCTCTTTTTCCCACTGTGTGACTCTGAGCAAGTCAACTAATCAGACAACACTCCTGTTTCATTCCTGAAAAGGAACATTTGTGTCCAGGTTTACCTTGTCAAACAAAAGTTCCATTTTCCTCAGCTGAAATTCCACAAAAAACACCCATGGATTGTTATGCTTACTTTCTGATCATTGCTGTTATTCCCTTACAGTTTTTAATTCTCTGTCTGTCTCACACACACAGATGTGCATACACACACATATAATATCATGAACTCCCATTTTGCCATTTCGATCAATGTGGGTTCATGGCATTGTGTCAACAGTCACCATCTCTCTTGATTCAATGCCACTCTCCTACCTTCTCCAGTAGTCATGTTTGACTCTCTCAGGTCTTTTCTCATGCAATCCAGCTACCCCTTTGCTGGACGCTCTTCTTTCCTCTTGCCTGCTTCTGGTCACTCCCAGATCTTCTCACCAGATTTTCTTCTGACTTTCTGCTCGTGTACCCAAACTACCATAATTTGTTCTCTTTGACCTTATCACCAACTTGATCTACTTTAGTTTCTGTTCTGATGTCCTCATTTCTTCATCTATTCTACAGTGTGCATTCTACCACCTGCCTCAAGCACATCTCCATCACCTCTAACGTCTTCAGTGGCTCTTCCTTTTGTCCAGGTTTCTGTATCATACAGTAGTACTGCTCACGCCACTGTTTTGCACACCTTACATTTCAGATTCTTTAGCATTCTTCTGTCATACACTACACCTGACACTTTGTGCCAGTTAGCTGCAGCCCCTTTGATTCTAGCTTTGACCTCCTCATTCAGACTTCTGTTCTCCTCAACCACCCCTCACAGATACTTGAAGCTGTTAACCTGTTCCACTATTTTCCCTTCTAAATCAATTCTCAGCTTCTTCTGATTTCCCCATTTGCTGCCATTACAGCTATCTTATCTGTACTCAGTTTTATCCCATTTGCCTTCAGTTTCTATTCCTCAATCATTTGCTAAAGTTCTTGCTCATAGTCTGCCTGTAATGTGACATCATCGGAATAAAGCAAAGCTGTTGATCTGTCCCCTCTAATTTGTATGCTAATTCAGTCCAATACCATTATGAACATCAATGGGCTCAGTGCTGACACCTGATGTACTGGGAACCCTTCTATGAGACTAAACACTGCTCATGCATGAGTCACTGGTTTCTTGTACATAGCCTATGTAATTCTGCCAGTGTTTCTAGAACTTCTTACCACTGCAGGAATTCCCAAATTAGCTTTTTTTAGGATCTTGTCATTTGCTTTCTCCAAGTCTAGGAATGCACAGTTGGTCTCATTCCTCATCTCTAACTTCGTTTCTATTATCTAACTAACTGCAATTGTCATGTCAGTTGTGCTGCATCCTGATATAAATACAGTCTGCTTACCCCCCCTTCTTACTTTCAACTTCTTTGCATATTTGTTTATTCACAGAAACCGTGATAGGTAGGTAGCCTATTAAAGATGACATTTTATGATTTGCTTCCATTTAGTATCAAGATAGAGTCTATGTTGAACTGGACTAATGTGATAGCTAATTACTGAATGAATCCTTATGCAAAGATACAGCAACTAACAAAAGCCCCTGAGATTTTCCAAAAATTAGTACCTCTAAATGCCTAGAAGATGGAGTAGAAGAATATTGCTGTATATACTGGTTTGTCTTTAATGTTATAAACATATTGTTATTTTTTAGGACTATCAGTATAAATTTTGGCAAATCTCTGCTAAGGTTAACCGGTCTTGGTGAGGGAAAGAATGACCTATTGTTATAAATGGGCAAAGTTCATTCTTAAAGAAGCATACTGTTGTTTATTCAGATAGTTTTTTGGCAAACACTGAATGGGTTAACTCATCCATTTGAATTTGCGCACATTAGTAGGTTCTAGAATTAATTCCAGTGATTTATATGATTAAATAAAAGGGTACATGGAGTTAACTTATTGGTGTGGAAGGAATGGGTGCTGTACCCATTATGCAATAAACGTTTTACTGATTAGCTTTTGCTCAATGGATTTACTCAATCAGGGTTAACTAAAAAGTAGCTCAGTCTGATATGTCCTACCTAATACGTAAACTATGATGCAAAACAAATTTCATATTGCAGTTGCTGTAAATATTAGTCATAACAGAAATAAGTGTGATTTATACAATATGCTAGAGTATTTATATTACATGGAGATAGCTACTACAGTGAAAGGTTTAATTGGTTAGGTTGGAGGTGAACTAGTCAACTCTAAGCATGCATATTATAATGAAAATTTAGTAAATTAAGCAGTTTATTAGTGGATAATAACTGATAAGATTATGAGTGCTGGGGTAAGGACCAGTATGCACAATGACTGTTTTCACAGATGTCTTTGGAAAGCAGATTCATTTAGAACTGTAATGCTGATTCTAATATTGAATCTGTAACAAATCTGCATTTGTGGAAATTATGGAAACAAATGTAAATTCAACTAAAAACTTTGATATTGTTAATAAAAGTAAAGATCATGTGTATTGTGAAGGCTTCATACCTAGCAGCTCCTGACATAAATATATTCATTCTGAGCTCATTTTAAGAAATTTAAACATTTTCAGTTGGTGAGCATATGTGCTATTTCTTGTCATGCCACACATCTACTAAATAAACAAACAACAAGAAATGATTACATAGAATCTGTCTCACCTCAAAGTCTTTATATTCACTATGGTTTAGATGGGCAGTAAAGTGACAAAACTTTGTTATTAACTTGTTGCTATAAACAATGTACATATAGACCAAACCAAATAATATGTTACTTGTTAGCACTCTCTGCAGCACATACATCACACAATTGGATTAGACCAGTGAAACAGAAGGCTGATATTAAGGGGATCATGTAACAAATAAATATGGCCATGAATTGACTGTAATGTTATTTTACATACAGTATATACTGCAAAGAAGTAATTTGTAGCATTAATGTGCTCATGTAGTACCATAGCCAACTTTAGGCACCAGTGAACCCTGCAGCTGTTGGGGCCCGCTGAACCTAAGGCCAGTCCAACCCCAGGAAATTATTTTATTTTGACATTTTATAACATGTCTGTCAAACCAACAAAAGCTTGTACAGCAATGCTGGTTTATTCAGTACACAAGATTGCTAGTACATCAATCGGGTATATGGAATAAACCAGGTGGTTATATCTACTTCAAAAGTCAAAGATATCCCTGGTTATAATAACAGTGCTTTGTCAATTAGCAGGTTTCATATTTCCATAAAATCCTTTACCACTGATATAGTGCCCCTGGCTTAGTTAAATTGTGGTGGTGGGCATTCTTTCTACAGCAAAACTAACAACATAGCCAGCTTTGTCTACCTGCAATACCTGTCCATACCCCCCCCCCCCCAGTCATCACTGACTGGGCCACACAAAAGCGCTACTGGTTGGGGAAAATGAGAAGAAAAATTGTATTTATTTTCTGATTATGTTCTTTAACCTGAACAGGGCTATGCTATGACCCTTTTAGGATAAAGCTGATAATGAACAGGAGCAGGGTAAGCACTAGAGAGAGATCAGTGGCCAAAGTCACTGATCTCAGCACATATCTTGGATTTTAAGAAGAACTGATGCTTTCGTTCTTCAGGAATGGTTTTCTCTTTCAGGGAATTTTATAAATGCTAGTAAAACACCAGATACTATAACTCTCAACTTGTTTGCTACAGAATTCTAGGAAAAGCCAAAAATAATAGCAGAATAAAAGCTCAAAGTCAGGAGCACATTTTAAATATTGCTCTAATTCGATTGAAAAGTTAATAGAATAACACATTTTGCATCAATATGAATTTTTGGACAGTAATACGTTAAAACTCTGATGTCTGGATATAGCGACCATTTGAAATCCTGAATGATTTACTGGCAGTTCAAACGTTTTATGAGGAACAGAGCAAAATTATGAAGCAAAATCAAGGTCAGAGACAGGAATGCAATATTCCTCAGTAAGATAAATAAAAGTGGTTTACGCCTTGCTGCTGTTTGATAACTGCTGAACAACAGTCACTTATCTAGTATGGCAGAACCAGTGTTGGACAAGTATTGCAGTTTCCTGAAATAAGTGTGAAAATAATATTGATATGGCTTAAGCGTGTGTGTGTGTGTGTGTGTGTGTGTGTGTGTGTGTGTGTGTGTGTGTGTGTGTGTGTGTCTGTGTGTGTGTAGGGATCTATTCAGTTTATCAAAGAACCAAATTGTCGAAACCCATATAGTCGATAAACATAAAGCCAAGTAACACAATCAATGCTTTTGCAGAGGAGGAAGCTTCTCTGTACCCCTACCCCATGCAAATTATTTATACCAGCTCAGAGATTGCACTACTGTGGGGAAAAGGGCAAACTTCTATGGCCACAGTCTTAGTCAGAACAATTCAAGGAACTAAATTGTCGGCCTTATGGGGTTCGACAATCTGGTTTTTCAATGAAATGCAATAGACCTGTGTGTGTGATTTTTATCTGTGCTCATACCCAGTATTGCCAGGAAACATGCACTATTATTCTGGGTAGATGTAAAAATACAGTTAACAAGTAACCCCTATAGTGCCTTTTTTTAGTTAAGGTTCAAATGACAAATTCACCACCATAACAGGTACAAGCAACCAAAATCTGAGGGTAATGCTACTCAATGCTAGAAGTCTAAACCTCAAAATGCATTCACTCGAGGCACTCCTTAAAATGGAGGACATCGACATCTGTGCAGTGACAGACACCTGGTTAAAGGCTCCAGAAAGCACCCCTGCATTACCAGGCTATAATTCATACCACACCTTTCGGCCACCTAACCTGGACCAAAACACTAAAGGTGGAGGCGTGTCCATATTCATTAAGAATATCAACACCTCCAGGCTAGTTGCTCAGCATAATGCATCCGCGATTATCCAAGTGCAAATAAATCAGGGCAAGATCACAATCCAAATTGTAACTTGCTACTGATCCCCCACCATGCCCCAGGATTCCCACTCCACATTTCTTGATACACTGGACTATATTAGGGTACAACCCAACACCCTAATAATGAGTGATTTCAACTACCCCTCCATTAACTGGGAAAACTACTCATGTACCAACTCTTTTGCTCAATGTTTTCTGGAATTCATAAATTCCAACGCCTTGGATCAACTTATCCACACCCCCAAAAGGGGCAGCAATATCCTAGACCTGATCATTACCAACATGGGTGACCGGTGTTCCACACCAGAGGTCAATTCCTCATTGGTCAGATCCGACCACAAGCTAATCACCCTATACAACCACATCCCGCCCCCGCCCCCATTAGGGAAACCACCGTAAAAAATTTCTCCAAAGCCAACTTTACGCTTTTTAAGACAGAAGTGGCAAACTTCACGACACCCATGCAAATGGACTATAGAGGTACAACTGCTGAATCTTACACAAATGCACTTTATAAGCACTTACACGAGTGCATGGATCATGCTATCCCTCACAGAACCAAGATGCTATGCTCCCAAAAAAGGAAGCCAATCTGGTGGTCCTCTGCCATAAACAAACTCTACAACAGAAGAAAGAAAGTGTTGAAAAAAGAGTAAAATCCCACGATTGGAAGAACTTAATAAAAAGCTGAGATCCCTCATAAAATCCTCCAAAGCTAGTTACGAAAACACATTCGCTACTGATTCTAAAGACAACCACAAAGCATTCTATAGCTATGTCAAGAATCTCAATGGCAGCACTCAGATCTGCTCTGAGTTGCATCACAATGGCACTAAATATACAGAACCAACTGATATTGCCAACATCCTGGCAGATAGATTCATTACTGACCTTACCCCCTCTCACCTCCTAAAGGGTCCATCTCTGTACCGGAAGAATGCAAAGTTCCTGTAATCATGACTGCACAGGTAAAAACCACACTCTCCAAAGCCAAGAACACAGCATCCATGGGACCTGACAACATCCCAGGCTGTGTTCTACACAAACTACAGAATGAACTGGCACCCCACTTAAACACCGTTTTCAATCATAGCCACACCTCAGGCTTTGTACCCACTGAATGGTGCACAGTGATGGTTATCCCACTCCACAAAGGGGGAGCCACCACAGACCCCATTAGCCTAACAGGCCTTATCTGCAAGGTCATGGAATGTATCATCACGGAATTTATAAACAAAGAAATTGGTAATCTCCAAACTCTGGACCCCACCCAGTTTGGGTTTGTAAAAGGCAGATCATGTCTCCTAAACCTGCTAGACTTCTTTGAAGCAGTCACCAAAGCCGTAGATGAGGGTAAGGTGGGTCACACAGCCTATCTAGATCTAGCCAAGGCTTTTGACACTATCCTTCACGCTGGAATTATAGATAAACTCCCTAAACTAGGTATAAATCCCTATGTCACAAGATGGGTTGCCAACTGACTCACTGACAGAACCCACACTGCGAAAGCAGCAGACTCCAAATCCGACTTCAGACCATTGACAAGTGGAGTACCACAGGGTTCAGTCCTGAGTCCTCTCCTGTTTGGTATCTACTTTTCTGAAGTACAGGCTAACACAGACGGTCTTTGGCTAATGAAGTTCACTTATAACTGCAAACTAGGAGTCATAATCGAAACTCCTAACGATGTGGACATCCTACAAAAGGGCCTCACTGAGGCAGATGCCTGGTGTCAAAGCCATGGCCTCAAAATCAATGCCAAAAAGTGCATTGTCATCCCCTTTGGTAAAAACTCTGTACCCATGAGCTACCACATAGGTGATAGTCTACTTAACACCGAAAGTGTGATAAGAGACCTTGGGACACAGGTGGACAATAGTCTCTTCTTTGATAATCACATTGCCACAGTAGTCAGGAAATTCTTCTACATGGCACACCTCATTACAAAAGGTTTCTCATCTAGGAAAAAAAAGAGGTCATTGTTCCACTCTACTCATCACTCATTAGACCCATTATAGAGTACAATGCCCCTCTTGGTGTGTACCACACAAGACATCTACAACAACTGGAAAGGCTGCAGAAATACCTCACAAAGAGGATTACTGGCCTCAATCAGATGCCCTATGCAGACCGTCTCAAAAAACTCCAGCTTTACTCTATCGCATATTACCTACTCAGAGGCGATCTCTGCCTAACATACAAAGCTATGTCAAACCCAGAGCTGTTGGACATGCTCCACTTAAAGAAATCCCAATCCCTCTGAGCTACACACTCTAGGGACTTAAACCTTGTCACTACACTAAACAGAACATGCTGGAGGGTTAGATTCCTGTCCCAGAAACTTCCCATACTCTGGAACAAACTATCTATCTATATCAAACAAAGCTTCTCATTAGCACTCTTCAAGAAAAATCTTGATGACTGGATGGAAAATAGGAAATTCACACCGGGGATCACATCTGTGGCTCTGCTCGGCAGGGGCACAGGAAAATAATTTTCTTGGGTGGTGATAGCCAGGGTACCTTTTTGGCTAGGCTTATATAGGCCCTAGGGCAAATAGCCTAGTACCTACCTATGAACCTAAAATAAGGAATAAAATATAACAGAATATTCAGACACTGTCTTGATGGTTCCCACTCCCCATACTGTATAAATGAATTTGACGTGGACTTAGTGGTAACCTCTGATTTCAACCACATCTATTCTAAAACCAGCCCTGCTCAGATTTGTGTGCACAGAAGGCTGCTGTGGGTTATGTGGGATGCTGATGATTGTGTGATCATTACTTCTTTAAGTTTCATCACAGTCAAACCTTAGAAAGTACACACAGGAGGTCATTTGCTTGTGTTTTGGCTGGGGACAGTGTGGTCATTGCTTCTTTTACTTTTCTCACAGACCTTAGACGTGCAAAAAAGGTTACTATAGCGTATTTAGGGGTAGAGCACTTTCTAGGAGCAACAAGGTGGAATACATCACTGTAGTCATTTTTTTTTTTACTTTCCTTACAATCACATATTGCAGGTGGATGCCTTTGGGGGTTAGGGATGAGAAATTAAGAGGCATGGTATGTATATGTATGTTAGGAGTCACTTGGAATACATGACTGTGGCCATTTGAACCTCTGCTTTCACCCCAGTCAAACACCATACAGATCCACTGTGTTTTTGGGAGGGTTAGAGAGGCGAGCAGTCTTCCCTGACAGGTTATTTGTATCCTCATAGCAATTTGGCTTGTTGGTTTATTATGAACAACTACTTTATCAATTTTGAACATTAAGCTTTAAGCACAACTTATGTCTTCATTGAAAGACAAAATAAGACTGAAATTCTGTTTTCTTACATGATTTTTAATTAGGCAGCATTGAATTACAAGGCTGGGAAAATGCACTAAACTGCATCCCAGAGTATATATAACTCTATGGCTTCTGAGAGCCCTGGCTTAACTGAGTTATTTTCAAAATGGTCATTACTGTGCTGTCTTGGTCAGGAAAGGCATGTTTCCTGACTGCTTGAAAAAGCTGAAGAGTAAAGCAAAATATGAGAAAAAGAAGAAAAAATGTTATGCGCATGATGTGGGGAGCCCAAGATGGGGGAGGGGTGGCTGAAGGGAGCACAGGAGGATGTGTGTGTGTGTGTGTGTGTGTGTGTGTGTGTGTGTGTGTGTGCGTGTGTGTGTGTGTGTGTGTGTGTGTGTGTGTGTGTGTGTGTGTGTGTGTGTGTGAGGGTGAAACAGTAGGCAGTGCCGGGTTCCTATCAGAAGACTGAATGCTTAAATTAGCAAACACTCATATAGAACTTTAAAATGCGAAACCTGGAAATGTCGAGGGGTGTGGGAGGCAAAGCCCCCCACTTTATTTTGCCTATACATTTTTTTTTTTTGGATCACCAATTTTTTTCCCTGGCAAAAAATTTTCTGATCTGTTCCTTCGACATTTTAAGGTTTCACGTTTTTAAGTTCGATAGAACAGCGTTCGCTATTTTTAGAGTTTAATCTTCTGATATAGATGAGGCAGTCCCTGTGGCACCATTTCACCCAAGTCCAGCCCTTTAAATAGAGTTGCTGTAATATATCATTGCTGAAACTAAATATGAGTAACTGCGAATGTCCCTTTGTGGGATGGACCTGTCATAATATAAGGACATTGCAGCTACAGGTCAGTCTGAGTGAACTACTCCTAAAACTTTTCAGTTGGTTAGGAGGGGGTGGCAGTGACAGGGTGATACTTAGACTGAAAATTCCAAGGGGGCCAGCAAATTTACATTTGTTGAGGGCTCCCAGAATTCTAAAACTGGCCCTATGTAATGTAAAAGCATACATTTTTCTAGTCAACAAAACTGACAGAAACCTAACTGAATTTAATCTTTAGAAGTCTTGCACTGGAGGTCAAAAGGGAATGTCGAGGTCCTAAAGTATATTTTAAGGTAACCATTTGAAATATCAAGACAGACAGTATTGAGCCGTGGAATGTGAAGACTTATGTATACTAAGTCTGACTCTGCCATCTCTTGGAATATTCTTTTTTCTCCAAGGTGGAGTCATGGAATGAGGAAATTAAGTGCCAAAAAAAATCCTGACTTGCATATAGTAAGTTTGAGAGTGACATTTCTCAGAATGTTCTCTTTTCTCGCAGGTATGGCACTCTCAGAGTTGGTAAATATAAGTTAAGAGAGATTCAGAGACATTACCCCCCCCCCCCCACACACACACACACACACACATTTGTAGGGCAAGGGGCTTACTCTCTGGAAAAATCAAGTTTAAACACAAAGAGTGATATTCAATGTTCACGCCTGTATTTTTGGTCTTTTTCACCATTTCAGGACTCTGCATTGCGAGTCTCAACATTTCAATAGGAAGCCATATTTTAATGCATCTATCTGAGGTAACATATCTGTATGACAATTTCTGTTTAAGAGTGGTTGAAATACTTTTGACCTTTGCAAAGTTATGTAGTTCATTCATCTCTCTATCCAACATAAAATCTGACACAATCATATTATTTGAGAGTAGAAAATAATGTGGCTTATTCATCTGTTTCCTGTATGAATTACATTATGCTATTCTTAACAGGCAATAATGTTTCAGATGAACTTTTGGACAAATAAAAAAATGCTCAGTTGTTACATTATCCACCACTGGTTAAGTTTAAAAGAAATATCTGTGGCAAAGGTTCTAAAATGAGGGCAGTGTTATGAAGAGAATGAATGTCTGGAAAATATGAAATTGAGGTTTGATGAAATGCTAGGGGTATTTGGCATGAGCAGTAAGGATAAGTTGTGGTGATGGGATAAAGGCAGAGGCTGACATGTTTTTTATCCCATGAAAATAAGGATTTAGGAAGCACTGATAACTAAATTGTCCTATATACAGGACAGCAATAAGAAAAGTAGAATTGAATTTTATTTATTTATTTGTTTGCTATTAAAGTGTTAACACATTTAAAGAAACATCTAGACAGTCTTAGTATATGAAGAGCAGTTTTTCAGAAAACAATCATTAAAACTTTAAATATATAACAATAAGCAATATGTGTGAATCATTTCTGAACTACATAATATAAACTGATGATCATTTTTACATAAGAATATAGCAAACAGAAGAAAATTTTTTCCCTAAAAACACTACAAAAAATGCCTTAAAGTCTATTAATCCAAACAGTGATATGAGGCGTGAAAATCTGAGGAGTAGCCTGTCAACGACAAATTATTAGACCATGTATTACCGATGAACAGTTTTGGAAGTACTCTTTCTCTTAACTAATATCTTTTTGAACTACATATTTCAAGGAAGACAAAACCTCACTAAAATGAGGAGGAATATAAGGGAATTAAGGTCCTTTGTATCCAAATATATACTGCAATGTCTAACACAAACAGCTTGGAAAGAATGGTCTAAAATTAAAACTCCCTATAACCTACAAATTTACTTAGACTTTCACAATCTGATTAAAAAAGAAGTTAACCTAGATAAAAAACATTATAGCCTTCTAAAACTTCAACACAAAAATGACCCCCAAAGATTCTGGACAGTAATACATAACCTGTTATATCTGGGCTCAGACAAGGAACCCAAACTTTCTCATAAGAGCTGTCTACTAGAAACTGCAACCTTATTCAATAACTAGTAAGACAATCCAAGGCAACACAGGACCAAGAATCAGCCGGAATTCTTTTAAAATCCAACTTTAATTTAAGCACAAAAGCACATAAACACACACATTAAAACCAGTGTTTTCGTTTGAATCACTTCATCAGATGTGGGTCAGAGAACAATTAATGCCTTTTATAATCCTCTAGGTGGTTAATTATCCAATAAAAAAACATCCAATTTAAAACATCATTAGTTCTCATGAATATTCATGCTAAAACCTTGCTTGCAGAAAAAACACTACTAACCATAAAACTTTGTATAACATGTTCAAAAATATTAAAAAAAACATGATATACATTTTTACAAACTTAAAAAATACATCACATGAATTTATAAAACCATAAAATGCTTAAATATCTTGGATAACTTAAGTAACTTAAATAAAACCATTTGTATGAATATGAATTGTTCTCTGACCCACATCTGATAATAATGGAGATTCTACTCAAACAGACATTTCTGGTAACAATAATCAAAACAGGGGTAATATTAATGAATTTTTACTGACCCTAGCCATTTTGAGGGGTGACCAGGGTTCTACCAGTGGCAGGAACGATCCACCTTTGCCTGCAGGACAGAACCCAAAGACTTATGCTTCAGCTTTAAACACTGGGAACGTGGACTTAAAAGACTGGTTACAAGTGAGCTTTTCAGCTAAATTTAAGCACAATAATGTCTACAAAACAGGTACTACTTTACAAACTAATGACTCTAATAGAGTAATGTTAACTAAAATGTCCAAACTTTTATTAAAGTATAGGACACTTGATATAGAAAATGCATATTTGAGACAATGTATTATGGAAGATATTGTGCCTAAGGGTCTGAGGGTTTGTAAATACCCAAACAATGTATTACCTGACAGTGTATATCACAAAGAACTTTTGGAAATATTTAAGAGATGTGGGTTAGAAATTTTAAAAGCCATGGTTAAAGACAATGATAGGCAGAAAGAAGTGATTAATAAGGACATTGATGCTTTGAATGAAGAAATTAAAAATGATTTAATTTTTAACGATTCCTGACGAAAAAGAAAAATATTTTGTAATAAGGAATGAGGTTGACTCTAAATGTGAAGTTTTAATAAAGAGGAAAACCAAAAAATTAGAAAGGGACCTTTATGAATATCAACACAACACTAGTTACCCTAAACCCAGAATAAATGACAGAACTATGTTAGGAATTATGAATGAATGAGAATAATGTTATGGATGAGAATGGTCAAGACAGAGTACAGATAGGTGAACACGTTAATGAACTAGATGGTTTTAATGAAGGTGAACCTCTAAGGAGATCTGAAATAATCAGAAAATAGAATGGTAATTATTACCAACAACAACATTTTCAGAGAGGTGGAAGAAGGGGGAGGGGGAGGTATTAGAACTGGTTAACACACCCCACCCTGACTTAGATGAACCTAATGACCCTATTAAGCAGGATGAAAATAATATGTTTAAGTTTGCAAAGGATGGTTACTGCATTTGCAATTTTAGTCAAATTGAACTAAAAGATGAACACTTCAGTCTGTTGTCAAAAGGTATGAAATGTATTCCCCAGAGAAAAGGTGATTTAACTAAAACATTCATTGATGTGAAATTATTCACGAGAAAACTTAATTTGGGCTTAATGCTTGACCAAATGAACAACATTAACAGGCCCATTAGGAGAAAAGGTACCATCAACCCACCTTTACATCCCCAGATCCATAAGTTTGAATGGATTTTGGAAACTGAAATCAGAAAAGCCATGCCAAAAGTTAAATATAAAAAACAACATAAGTACAAATGAAAAAGTTAAACTGGATGAGCTCAGACTGAATAATAACATAAGGGTGATGAAACCTGACAAAGGTGGGGGACGGTACTAATGAACACTGTAATATATGAAGGAAAGATGAACGAAATACTTATGGACACAGACAAGTATGAAAGTGTATCAAGAAATCAAGTAAATATTTCTTACAGTAGAATAGATGGAGTTCCTTCTGACCTTTTAATGGAAGGGTTAACAGACATCAGTACCTACAACTATCTGAAAGTTGAGAAACCTAAGACCCCCACAATCTTTGGGATATCCAAAACTCATAAAAATGAAACTGACCCTCCACTTAGACAGATTGGCTCAGCTGAGGGGTCCAAAACGCTACCTTTAGCCAAATTGGTAGATTCTAAGTTAAAAAATATTTGGTTAAAAAAGAAAAATATTTTAAAAGATTCCTGGGATCTACTTAGGAATATATATAATGGTTTGTTCAACAAAGATTTAACATGCATTACAACTGACGTCAGTGACCTCTTCACATGCATTCCCCACTCTGAAGGAATGCAGATGTTAGAAGAAATTGTATTTGAGGAAACAGAAATGTCACAAGCAGATAGGTTGGTGTGCCTTAACCTGATGGAATTAGTTTTAAAATACAATTTCATTTATTTCAAAGGAGAATTGTACCAACAGGTTAGAGGGGTGGCGATGGGAGCTCCCACCTATGCTAATTTAATTTTAGCTAAATGGGAAGAAAAATTTGTTCTGGGCTCCATGTATAAAGATTGTTGGAGCCTCTACAAAAGGTTCCTGGATGACATCTGCATTTTTTGGGTGGACAATAAGAATAGAATTCAGGAATTTGTTGATTTTATACATACCACCACCCCATTTCTCAAATTCACCTGCAACATTTCTGACGAAAAACTACAATACTTAGATATAGAAATATATAAAGAAAGTAACAGGTTCAATTCAAAGGTGCATAGAAAAAACACCTTTACTAACTCATATTTGCACTATAACAGTGCTCATCCTTCTCATTACAAGAGAAATATAGTAAAAGGGCAGTATGTAAGGGCAAGTTGTATGACCTCTGACACCAAGGACGTTTGAGTGCAATTTTCTCAAGGGATTGTTTTCAGCAAGGGGCTATCCAAAAGAGTTCCTTGAAGAAATTGCAAAACAAGTACAGGAAGATAGAAATGACAAATATAAACCTATCAATGGTCAGCCCTTGGTTGAGAACCATAGTACTGACTCCTCACAGCAGAACCAATTTATTAAAGCAATGGTGCTAGAATACAATGCTAGCAGTGGAGTAGTAAGGAAAATTATCAATGATGAGTGGGAGAAATTCAAAAATCTCACTGATTTAGAACAAATAACCAAACCAGAGCTGAAATTTGTATATACAAACTCACAAAGTGTGAAAAATGCCTTAGAAAATGACAAAAAGAGGCAAATTTTCCTCTTGCCACCCCCATAGTGCATTTTTTAGGCAAGGCTCAAAAGACAAACCCACCTCCATAGGTATCACAAGGGATAAGAAACTAAGAGTAATGCTACTCAATGCCAGAAGTCTAAACCTCAAGATGCATGCACTCAAAACTCTCCTTAGCATGGAGAACATCGATATCTGTGCAGTAACAGAAACCGGGTTCAAGGCTCCCAAGAGGACCCCAGCACTACCAGGTTATACCTCATACCATGTTTTTCGGCCCCAAAACTTGGACCGAACCACAAAAGGAGGGGGAGTATCAATATTCGTCAAAGATACCCACACCTCCAGGTTGGTGGCACAGCACGAAGCATCAGAGACTATCCATGTGCAACTAACAGTGGATAAAACTGCCTTCCAGTTTATAGCCTGCTACAGACCACCCTCCCAAACCCAGGAACCCCACTCGGCCTTCCTGAGAACACTGGAAATTATGAAGGTCTCTCCAAACACCATTATATTGGGCGACTTCAACTACCCAAACATAGACTGGGAGCATTACTCTAGCTCCAACACCCTAGCCCAAAGGCTCCTAGAATTTATAAACTCAAATGCTATGGAACAGCTTGTTACCACTCCCACAAGAGGGGAAAACATACTTGACCTGATCATCACCAACATGGGGACTCTATGCTCCAGACCAGAAGTGTATCCCTCACTGGTAAGATCAGACCATAAACTAATCTCACTAGATGTTCACATCCCGACCCCAGCCCCTGCCCAGAAAACCACAGTGAAAAACTTCTCTAAAGCAAATTTCACACTCCTCAAAACTGAGGTGGAATCCTTCAAAGCCCCCGGGCCTGTAGAAAATACAGCCCAGACTGCAGAATCCTTTATAAACGCATTCTATGAACACCTTCAGGAATGCATGGATCATGCAATCCCAAACAAAACCAAGACCCAATCCTCCAAAGGCAGGCATCCTGTCTGGTGGACCCCAGCCATAAACAAACTATACAATAGAAGGAGGAAGCTACTACATGATAGAGCAAAATCCCAAAAAGGGAAGGCATCTCTGATCAGTATTAGCAAAAAACTACGGGCACTCATAAAATCGTCTAAGGCCAGCTTCGAGAGAAAAATTGCACAGGACACTAAGGATAATCACAAGGCTTTCTTTAGTTATGTTAGAAACCTGGGTGGGAATTCCCAGATATGCTCAGAATTAGTCCAAAATGACAAAAAATACACCGAACCCACAGACATTGGCAACATCCTAGCTGACAGGTTCAGCGCAAACTCCCCCCCCTTCCCCACCAAAGGGGCAAATATCTATCCCAGCAGGTGTCCCGGGCTGCGTCCTACATGAACTCCAAGAAGAACTAAACCCAATCATAAAACTACTGTTCAATCTCAGTCTTACTACAGGATATGTACCCAAAGAGTGGCGTACAGCAACAGTGGTCCCTCTCCACAAAGGTGGTGCCTCAATGGATCCTGGAAACTATCGCCCCATAAGCCTGACTATCTTGGTCTGCAAAGCTATGGAAAGGATCATCATGGACCTCATAAATAAAGATATTGGAGACCTACAGACACTGGATCCTACACAGTTTGGCTTTGTTAAGGGCAGATCCTGCCTCATAAACCTGGTTGATTTCTTTGAAACAGGCACCAAGGCCATTGACGAGGGGAAGGTGGTCCACACAGCCTACCTGGACCTCGCAAAAGCCTTCAATACAATACCCCACTCCGGCATTATAGATAAGCTCACCAGCTTAAATATAAACCCCTATGTCACTAGATGGGTTGAAAACTGGCTCAAGGACAGAACCCACATGGTTAGAATTGCTGGAGCAATGTCAGACTCCAAACCAGTTACAAGTGGCGTCTCACAAGGCTCAGTCCTGGGACCTCTCTTGTTTGGTATATATATTTATCAGAGGTATAGGCCAACACGGAAGGACTGTGGCTGACCAAGTTCGCAGATGACTGCAAACTGGGCGCCATAATCGACTCTCCAGCCAACACAAGCATCCTACAAAAGGGCCTCATAGAAACAGACAACTGGTGCCAGAGCCATGGCCTCAAGCTAAACACCAAAAAGTGTATAGTCATCCCCTTCGGCAAAAAAACAAAGTGCCCACAAATTACCACATAGATGGTAATCCATTAAGTATGGAAGAAGTAATTAGGGACCTGGGGACCCAAGTTGACAGCAATCTCTCATTCGACAACCACGTAGCCAAAGTGGTTAGAAAATCATTTTATATAGCCCACCTAATCATGAAGGGATTCACATCTAGATCAGAGGAGGTCATCGTGCCTCTTTACTCATCCCTCATCAGGCCCATAATTGAGTACAATGTTGGGTTGTACCTTACCAGACACCTGCAGCAACTGGAAAGTCCCCAAAAGTACCTCACCAAGGGGATCAAAGGGCTCAAACAGATGCCATATGCTGCCCAGTTAAAGAAACTCCAGCTCTACTCAGTGGCATACCGCCTGCTCAGAGGCGATCTGTGCCTGACGTATAAAGCCATGTCCAACCCGGAATTAATGGACATGCTGCACCTCAGAAAATCCAAATCCCATCGAGCTACGCGCTCGAGAGACTTGAACCTCAGCACTGAAATAAATAGGACATGCTGGAGGGACAGATTCATAACCCAGAGGCTCCCTTCACTCTGGAATAAAATCCCAGTCTAGGTTAGGCAGAGTCCCTCATTGACTCTCTTCAAGAGGAATCTTGATGAGTGGATGGGAGATCATAGGTTTACTCTGGGTATCACTTCTGTGTCACTGTTAGACAGATGCACAGTATACTAACCTCGAAAAAGGGCATAGCAAAATTCATTTTAAAATGGGTGGCAAAAGCCAAACACACTCTGGCTAGGCTTATAAATGCCCTAGGGCAGATAGCGTAGTATGAACCTATGAACCTACGAACCTATGAAATTGAAGGAAGAAAGTTGGTACCTACAAATGTGGGCGATGTTCACAATGTAGGGTTATAATGAATAAGGAAGAAGCCATTTTAAACAGTAGACATGTGGTTTTAAGTAGTAAAGGATATTTTAACTGTGACTCAAATGGCCTTATTTATTTAGCTCTGTGTGAGGTATGTCATTCTTTCTACGTGGGCAAAACTGAAAATAAGCTAAAAAGGAGGATATACGAACATCTATATGATATGCAAAACAGGAAGGAAACAAATGCCCTTTTTAAACATTCTTTAATATGTGTCAATGCTAATTATTCCTTCTTTGTGTTGGAAGGGGTCAAAAAAGATGTTAGAGGGGGACAATGGGAAGAGAAAATAGAATATAAAGAGCTCAGGTGGCAAATAACACTTCAAGCTACATCCCCTCCAGGTTTAAATGAGAATATCTCTCTTGTACCCCTGTTAAAACTAAGGGCAGCTAAATTATAGGATTATATAACAAGGTACTAGCTGCTCATTTGCATTTGGTGCTTTTCCTTTTCTTTCACATTTTAATGCAATTTTAACTTTAACCACTAGAGAGTGATAAAACATTATATTTTTATTTGAATTCAAATGGTTTTATTTAAGTTACTTAAGTTATCCAAGATATTCAAGCATTTTACGGTTTTATAAATTCATGTGATGTATTTTTTTTTAAGTTTGTAAAATGTATATCATGTTTTTTAATATTTATGAATATTTTATACAAATTTTATGGTTAGTGTTTTTTCTGCAAGCAAGGTTTTAACATGAATATTCATGAGGACTAATGATGTCTTAAATTGGATGTTTTTTATTGGATAATTAACCTCATAGAGGATTATAAAAGGCATTAATTGTTCTCTGACTCTCATCTGATGAAGTGATTCAAACGAAAACACTGGTATTAATGTGTGCATTTATGTGCTTTTGTGCTTAAATTAAAGTTGGATTTTAAAATAATTCTGGCTGATTCTTGGTCTTGTGGTGCCTTGGATTGTTTTACTAGTTTATTTTGGTATCTGGTGGAAAAACTGTGGTGGTGGTGCTGCGGTAGCATTGTCGCCTCATAGCAAGACGTTGTCCCGTTCGATTCTCAGCTAGAGCGTCTTCTGTGTGGAGGCATACGTGAATGGGGCGTGCCTTCGTTGAAGGTTGTGCGTCAGGGTTGGTAACCTGGTACATAAAAATCCACTACCAATCATTAGTGGACCAGAGTTCCGCTGTGGTGACCCCAAACCAGGAAAAAGCCGAAAGACGCAAACATTTTGGTACCTGGTGGCTGTTTTTTCCAATTTTCTTATTCAATAACTACTTCATAGAAAGCATTACCTCTCTAAATAAAAACTCTTAAGCCCCATTCAGTACTTCTACCACCCTTACAATAACACCTGATCCTATTAATTCAATAAACAACCGGTTTGACCAGAACCAACACTCTCCATACACCACACACACTACCACTTCCTTTACTCTCCCCCCATCTTCTAATGAACCTTATTCATCCTCTATGTCCATTGCTACCAACTTCCACTTAGGACCTGTCTCCAGATCAATGATAAAAAGCATCTTAAACTCAAACCTTGCTCCACTGCAGCTGACCACCTGAACACCTAAAGATAGCTGCCAGTGTCATAGCATGCACAGTCTCTATCCTTATCAATAGATCAATAGTTAAATCCTATACACCCTCACTATGGAAAAAAATCCTATATTATCCCTCTTCATAAAGATGACATCTCAAATTATGTCTCAGACTTTTGGCCTATTGCAATATTACAGCCTTTCTCAAAACATATTTCAAAATATATTCATAAGTAACTCCACCACCATCTTCTACAATAAGTGCTCTTAACATTTACCCAACATAGCTTCATTCTTACACCCAGTAAAACAACTCTCCTCCTATCATTCACTGACACCATAAACAAATACAAGGACTCGGGCAAACTTGTGTTTCTTCCTTATTACTTGATGTGCCTGTAAACTCCTTTTTCATTACTGCGGTACAATAGCTATTTAACTGACAAGTTCCAGTGTGTAAAATGTCAGAATATTCCCTCTCCATACCTGCAAGTCCCTACTAGTGTACCCCAAGACTTTATTCTTCGTCATCTCCTCTTTAATATCTTTTTCAATGACCTCTAAGCATGCTGATAATTCTACACATATATGTACATTTAATAATTTGCCTCAACTCTTCCATATCATGCAGGAAGATTTTTCCTCATTTCAGAAATGGCTCCATAATGCCCAGCTACTACTCAACCCTAAAAAAAAAAAAAGTTATTGATATTTTCCCAAAATCACACATACCCGATAAAACAAATTTCAAAATCTTTTCAGCAAACAAAACTGAAAGTGAAGTAGTTTCCCATATAAAGCTTATTGAAGTGATTATAGATGATTACCTTAAATTTTGCCTACATGTTCAAAATAACATAAAAAGACTCACAAAAAAGTTAGGAATGATCTACAGGTGTAAAACCTTCATTAGCAACACTACCAAAACCACTCTTGCCACTGCATACCTAGCTTCTCCCATCTCTCTTATATGGTGCACCCATCCTAAGCAACCTTCGGGCTGCAGTTAAAAATAGGCTGGAGGCACGCTATAATAAGGTTGCAAAATTTGCCACCAGCAAACAATGCCACAGTCACCACTATGTTGCCCTTAAGGCTTTGAATTGGCTCAAACTGCTTCATCACTTAGATTACATACAACTGATCTCCACATGCAACATTATTCACAAAGCCAGTGACTGCTCTGCTTTTACTCCTATTCTCCATTCCTATCACCCCAATAGACTACTTCAGCAATATAAGAGTAAAGATACATACTGTGCAATGGAAATACCCAGAATTTGAAGTATGTAAGCTGGGTGATGTTTATATAAACATGTATGTATACATGGGCAGTGAGAAAAACACTGATTAAGATATTTAACAGAATTGTTTATTAAACTATGCTATAACTACCCAAAAGAAAAATAATTAAACATATATTTATAAACATGAAGTATTTTATTAAAAACTAGCCGCATTCTTAAATTAAATACTAGCTTGTGTTCTCTTTTTAGTTTGGTCATGTGACTGAACATGGCTATGTGGTTGCAGCCATGTGCTCTTTTAATATTTAAAAATACTATATTTTATGGCAACTATTTAAAATGTTGGGACCTGCATGAGCAAGTCCTGAAATACTGAGACAGAATGGATGAAAAAATGGACTTGTATGTATCAAGTCCAAGATGGTCTCTTCTTGGAATAATCACTTTACCCTGATGTATGGCAATCCTTGAATTGGTATACACATGTTTGTGGGGTGGTACACAAGGACGTGCCCTCCCTGCAAAAATCAAGTTTAAAGGAGAACTCTAATGTTCAAGATTTACTGTTCTCCTACATATTTGATTTTTTTGGTGTATCAGCACTCATTATTAGTGCAAACATTTCAGTAGAGAGTCATAATTTTGTAGTATCTTTGGTTGGAAGACATCTGTTTCACTTGTAGTAAAAAGTGCTAAACTTTGTCTTTGATTAAAGTACTTTTCTGCATTTGTCCAACTGTGGAATGATTCTGGATAGTCTTCAGGAAGACGAGACTGGTGTAGGGGACTGGTCTGGGTAGAAAAGGAAAGGAATATATAGTGTAGAGTGAAGGTTGTGTGAACTCAGAGACAGTATATATAAATTAACAAGGGGTTGGGGTGCAGCCCCCATGTGAAGGGTCATGTCCCTGAAAAAAAAAACAGAGGTATTGATGTTTGTTTGTATGTGTTAACTTTGTATTTTAAATAGCATGTATTGCTTGTAATCAACTAAATCTGTGCTTGTATTTGTTTTGTGCCTGTTTAGTGTGTGAATGTTCAGTCTGTTGATCATCTGCCATTAATGCCTGAAAATCTTGTGTTACATGGTCCTCAAACTCTTCTGCACAGTCTGACTTCACTATTTCAAATTATGTTCTCCACTTCACGTTCTCTATTTGTGGTAGTTATGCATTACTGATATACATATATATATATATATATATATATATATATATATATATATATATCTTTCTCTCTCTCTCTTATATAGACTGAGAGAGAAAACCAAAGAATAACTTGCACATAGTCTAAAAGGGCACAGAGGAAAAAGCACATACATGTCATTCAAAAAACCCCAACACTCAAAAAGCTCAATATTGTGCCAAAGAAACACAGATCATGTTTCATTTAAACTGCCATATAATCAAAGATTACTTCAAATAAAATTCTAATGCAATCTTTGATGCCTTGACAGCAGAGGAGGAAATGCTCCCAGCTGGATCTATTTCAACAATACAGCCTTTTTTTCTGGTTTCAAAACACATTTCTGTCCAAGAAGCTACATTTATCTGTTCTTCACTTAACCATGCTTAAGGCATATTTGGAAAACAACATGGTAATGAAGGGATTGAGAGTTTACCTCATACCAGGGGTGGATACAGACAATTTAAACTTAAAAAATACTTTTTTTTCTGATTTACATAATACTTGCATTAAAACTCTGACTAGTTTGAATTCTAAACTCACTGCTAGAAAAGTCAAAAATGTACGTGTCACCATTGATTACAAAAATAATGTTTAGTTTACTTGGATTTAAAATAAGAAACAAAAGTAATGTGTTAGATGCTGGTCTTGATGGTCAGTATCATGGTTTGAAAAACAAAAGGTTTTGTGGCTGGGATTAAAATTGAGAAAAAAAAGTCGGTGTTATACAGTCATGACTCCATCAAAGACATTTCATCTAATAGAGATCCTGATTTCTTTATTCAAGTGACTGTTCCTCAAAATCAATAATAAAAATCACAGGGGCCATAGTGCCTGTTTAGATAATGATGGATGGGGGATTCAAAATCACCAACAGAAGCATTAACAGTTTATTGGCTTGATTCAAACAGATTGTCCATTGGGTGGTAACAATACTACCATAGAAACTACCACATCATCAAATATCTTGGCATTTGGCTAGACCAAATTAACTTTCAACTACACATTTAAAACACATGCAAAGTGATCAACACTTTAGTGTTATGCGTGAACAAGCTACCATCCTTTCAGTCCAAGCCAGTCAAAGTTGCCATAGGCAATGGAACACACTATCAGTTCAAATATGGAGTACCCATTATAACTGCAGCCTCAAAGAAAAATGCCACCACCTTACAAACCATCTCTAGTAAAATCTGTCACTTCATTACTAACTCCCCCAATAATGAGCACCACTACCTAACTCTTACCAAAGCTAAATGGCTCCTTGCACATCTGAGAGCCAACCACTCACTCATAAACCTTTCACCCCCCCCCACATATAATCTCAGGGATATCTCCCAATCTCAACACATCCCACTAACTCCAAAAACTAAACTGTATTGCACTGACCATGCATTCTCCATCCTAGCACTTAAACTATGGGACTCCATTACTGTTTCAGTCTGGGACACCCAAAAGTACTCGGATTTCAGACAGCAGCTCAAGGAAGACATCTTCTTCCAAAGTGCAGCTGCACTCACTCAAGTCACATTACATGAGCCCTGCAGCTCTCTCACAACCCTTTATCCCTGTTTCATCCTTCCTTTTTTCATATTCTTATCCCCTCACTTGCTGCCTCTCAGTCATCCTAACTCCTTTTTCTCTTTGCATCTCTCATGCTTCTCTTGTTTCTACTCCTCTTCCCTCTGCATGCCTCTTTCACCTTTTATCTAACTTCTCCCTAAGCTATCCTTTCCTGCAACTATTTTCACTTGCCTTTTCTAATGTCTTCATACCCCTCTATATGATGATATGCTGCTATCCCTCTAGCATAAGCCATCTCAGTCATTATGGCTATATGCTATCCATAAAGGTCAATTAAGCATAATTCCATTCTTCCATTCATGTTATGACATTGTAAGCTGCTTCTTGAACTAAATGTTGTAGCATACTCTTAGATCTGTAGATAAGTGTATATATTTGTTTTCGTAGCATATTCGTATATCTGTAAATGTGTTCTGTTCATAGGTTCATAGGTGTGTACTAGGCTAATGGCCCTAGAGCCTTTACAAGCCTAGCCCAAAGAAGTGCCCTGGCTTCATGTCAGCCAACGTTAGTTCCCAATGCCTCTATCAAGTAGAGCCACTGGAGTGATCCCCAGGGTGAACTTTCTAGTTCCCATCCACTCATCAAGATTTCTCTTGAAGAGAGCCAGTGAGGTGCTCTTCTTGACAAGTATGGGAAGTCTATTCCAGAGTATGGTCAGTCTCTGGGTTATGAACCTGTCCCTCCAGCATGTTCTGTTGATTGTGGCAATGAGGTTGAAGTCTCTGGAGTATGTGGTGCAGAGGGACTGGGATTTCTTTATATGTAGCATTTCTAACAGAGCTGGGTCAGACATGGCTTTGTAAGTCAAGCAGAGATCGCCTCTTAGTTCATTTCTTATGTGACCTTATTCACTTGAGGGGTGCCTGCAAATAGCCCATTGAGATCAATGAAGTACCCCGCTAAACAAATGTAAATAAATACATAAATAAGTTCTCATGGTATATTATGTAATGTATATTTGGTACTACTAACTGAGCAGCATTTTATTTATTGACATATTTGTATATTAATATATTTATTAAATAATTTGCTGCCAATATTTTTTATTGATCTAAACCATTTAGCTTGACTATGTCTCATCATTCTTTGTTATCAGAACTATTATGCAAACAATAGAACTCTAGAGGACTATTCATTTGTTTGCATCTTATAGTCCCAGTTTAATGAAATGTTACAACATTTGTAAAGGGTACTGTTTATTGTCTGTCCATAGGGTGCCACTATTGATCAAGATTAACAGAAGGTATATGAAGATTCATTTAAATGAACTATATTTCAGTTTCAAATCAAAATGTGGTTAATTCTACACATTCTTATGACTTTATTAACTTTAACTTTATTATTCATATTTGATTGTGAACTATTTAAAATCATCTTGTAGGTATGCAAATCTTTTGAAAACACTTTTCCTTTATATTAGATTATGTTCATATTTATATTAGATTGTGTTCATATTCTTTGAAGTAATCTTTAATCATGTGACTTTTTACTATAAATGAAAAGAGAGGGCTCAAGTGAAGTCTGGTATCCCACCTGTGACCCAGAGGGTGACAGGATTAACTTTTAGTTATGTACTTACCATAACTTTAGATGTTTGGGATCCATCTCGCCTACATTCTGTACTGATGGGCTCGGAGCTGATCCCTCGGCTCCGACTCGGCATGCTATGCTATAGAGTGAGGCCTCTTATTGGCTGAGCTATTTCTTATCCCAGGATGCACCACCACTAATCCCCCAGATCTTGTTTGTCCGCATTCATGCACACATGCACAACTTGTTTATATAACATTGTTAGATGTTTCAAGATGAAACAACAGGATTCGGACCTTCTGATATCCTCTGATCTCCAAGGAAGGGGGAAGGAGGGTGGGTTATTAGGAATGTAGGCGAGATGGATCCCAAACATCTAAAGTTATGGTAAGTACATAACTAAAAGATGTTATGTGATCCTATCTCGCCTACATTCTGTACTGATGGGACAGCGTCCCTAGCACCTAAATCCTGGGTGGCTCATTGGAAAACACTCCTGAGCACTGTGGAACCAAATGAAGCTCGTCCTCTAGATGCCACATCCAATTTGTAGTGGGAAATGAAAGTGTGCGGGGAAGACCATGTAGCCACAGCACAAATGTCACTAATGGCAAGCTTAGAATGAAATGCTATTGAAGTAGCCATAGCCCTTGTAGAATGAGCTTTGACAGAGGTGGTAAGCTCTTTGTTAGAATAAGAATAAGCTTGAGTAATACAGTCCCTGATCCATTTGGCAATAGTGACCTTTGTGACAGCTTTGCCCAATTTATTGTCTGCAAAGGATACAAACAACTGATCTGTTTTCCTTGTTTGTTTGGTCCTGTCTAAATAAAAACGCAACTGCCTGTGGACATCTAATGTGTGGAATATGAATTCCGCTTTGTTAGAATATTTTGGAAAAAAAACTGGAAGTTCTAACGCTTGTTGTAGGCAGAAACTGGAACAAACTTTAGGGACAAAGGAAGGATTTGGCCTGAGAGATACTCTGTCTTTGTGAAAAACAAAGTAAGGAGGTTTTACAGACAAAGCTTGAAGCTCTGAAACTCTTCTGGCAGAAGTAATCGCCACCAGAAAAGCAGTCTTCCACGATAGAAATTTTAGATCACATGTAGCTGCCGGTTCGAAGGGGGAGGAAGTTAAGGCGCGTAACACCACATCGAGATCCCATGGAGGAGCAGGATGAGAAATCAGAGGTCTTAAAAGCGCAGCACCTTTCAAGAAGGTCTTACACAATCTGTTGCTCATTAAAGGTGGGTTTATAGATTCGTGAAAATTGGAAATCGCTGCCAATTGAACCTTGATGGTAGAGACTGAAGAGCCTTGATTGAAAAGAGAAGTTAAAAATTTTAGTACTTCTGCCATGGGAATAGTGATGGGATCCAGGCACCGGAGTTCAGCCCGAATAGCAAATCTTTTCCATTTGCTAGAATACAGTTTCTTTGTAGCAGACTTATGGGCCGAAGATAATATGTGTACAACCTCTGGATCTAATGTATGACTCCTGACTATAGTCGGAAGAGGAGGAGCCAAGCCGTCAATTTTAAGGTGTGCAGGGACTGGTGGAATAGTCCCGACTGATGAACCAAGAGGTCTGGGATCTGATCCAGGAACCATGGACCTTCCAGAGCATATTTCCGAAGATATGGAAACCATACTTGACGAGGCCAGTAAGGAGCAACTAAGATCATTTTGCTCCCCAAGAGAGATGCCTTTTGGATCACCGTGGGAAGGAGAGGAACTGGGGGGAAGGCATAAAGCAAGCCGGTGGGCCAAGGACGGGCTAGTGCGTCCATGGGGCTCTACCCTGGAGCCGGGGTTAGGGAGAAGAATTTTTTGCACTTCACATTTAGTGGAGTCGCGAAGAGGTCACAACATGGAACTCCCCATTTGCTGAAAATCTGACTTGCAACTGTCATGTTCAGAGACCATTCGTGAGGAGAGAGGATGGTTCTGCTCAGTCTGTCGGCTATCACATTGGACTTGCCCGGGATATGAGTAGCCACTAGAAAGCGTTTGGTCGAGACTGCCCATTCCCAGACTCTCATGGCCTCTCTGCAAAGAGGATAGGATCTGGTCCCTCCCTGTTTGTTCAGGTACCAGACAACTGACATGTTGTCTAAGTGAACGGCAATTACGCCCTGAGGGAGGTAATCGTGAAGGGCTTGAAGGGACAGAAGCACCGCCCTCATTTCTAGGATGTTGATATGAAGTAGGGTCTCTTCTGGGTGCCATTTGCCTTGGACTGACCTGCCCAGGGAATGCCCCCCCCCACCCCATCTGGGAGGCGTCCGTGGTCAAAGTGGCTGCAGGAGGAGGTGGAACAAAGGGTCGTCCCTGATCCAAATTGGAGGGCACTAGCCACCAGCGAAGGTCCCGTTTGCATGTTTCCGTGATCCATATGAGGTGACTGAGAGGGAGTTCCTGAAAGGACCACTGAGCTGAAAGAAGCCACTGGAGAATTCTCATATGCAACCTTGCCAAGGGGACTAGAAGAACCGTGGTGGACATGGATCCCAATAGCTGCAGGACCATTCTGGCTGGGGCTTTGGACCTGGGAAGTAAGGCTCGAACTTGAGTCTGTATGGTTTGTATTCTGTCTGTAGGTAGATAGACCCGCATTCGGTTTGAGTCTATCTCTACCCCTATGAATCTTATTCGTTGAGATGGCAGCAGCACAGACTTTGGCCAATTGAAGGTGATTCCAAGGGAATTGCCCAGTGATATAGTGGCTTGTAGGCTCCGCAGTAGTAGATGCTTGGAGGTGGCAGTTAGGAGCCAGTCATCTAGATACAGAAAACACCTGGAATCCTAGACTTCTCAGGTGAGCAGTTACGACTGCCAAACACTTGGTGAACACCCTGGGGGCTGTGGTGAGACCAAAGGGCAGCGGAACTGAAAATGACTGCCTCCTAGGCTGAAGCGCAGATGTCTCCTGGACGCTTGATGTACCATGATATGGTAATAAGCGTCCTTGAGATCTATGGAGCACATCCAAACACCTTTCTCCAGCAATGGGAGAATGGCTTGTAGGGTGACCATTCGGAACTTGGACTTTCTGACTGAACGGTTTAGAATGCTGAGGTCCAAAATGGGCCTCAAGTCCCCGGTCTTTTTTGGCACCAAAAAGAATCTTGAGTAAGTCCCTAATCCGATCTGGTCTGCAGGGACCGGTTGGATGACTCCTTTTTGCAGCAGCTTTGAAACTTCTGAGGCTGCAGTATCCCGTTGAATGGGTGGCGGGTCCGGGATTTTTTTGGACTGAGGTGGAGAGTGAGAGAAAGGGATGGTGTAACCTCCGGCGATAATTCGAAGCACCCATCGATCCTGAGTGATACCTTCCCAGGCTTTTAGGTGCTTCGAGAAACGACCCCCGACTAAATCCGGAGCTGCACAGTCAGGCAATCCCTCAGGGACTGTGAAAGGCTGAAGAGCCATGAAAGGACTCGCGGTCTCTAGTGTTGCAAGGGCCTCTGCCGCCTCTGGGACGGCGTCTTCCGGAAGAATTTCCCCCTCCCCTGCCTCTGGAAGGGGGATCCTCCTGCTGAGAGGGGTAAGGCTTCTGAGATCTACGGAACCACATTTTCCCTCCTCTTTTAGCCTTGGGATAAGGCCGAAAGGGAGTGGAAAATCGTGCCCCTACGGCAGTCAGAGTCTTACCCTCCTGTTCGCAGCGGGTCAGTGTGTCCTTTACCTTGGGTCCAAACAGGGAGGACCCATCAAAGGGGGCATCGGCAAAGGAAGACTTAAAGGCCTCCGCGAAATGACACAGGCGGAGCCAGGCTTGTCTCCGTAGAGCAATGCCTGTACCCGCCGCTCTACTCACCCCTTTGGCCGCATAAGAAATGAGCCTCATGGACGAGTTTGAAATGGATGACAATGTAGCCAGCTGAGAGCCAACCGTCTGGGCCAGCTCCTTAGGCAGGTTACCCAAGAGGGTATCGGAAAGTTCTTTAATCAGATCCCTCTGAAATCTAGTAAAGTGCGTAAGGTAGTTCAAGGACCTTAATGTAAAGGCCGCTGAACTTAGGGTGTGCTTTCCGTACCGATCCATGCTCCTAGACTCCTTATCAGGAGGATGGATGGACGTCGAAGCCTCTGCTACATCTTGCTGGGTAGCAGATGCCACCACCAAAGCATCTACAGCCACACCTTTAGTTAGAAACTCTTTTTCAGGGGGTGCTGAAAGGAACTTATTCGGATGAGCAGGCACCGGTTCCACAGAGTCTGGGTGTTCCCACGCCCTTCGACAGATCAAATCCAAGAGCTCGTCGAAAGGCGGAGACACCCAGGAGGCAGAGGGCTGAGTCCCGAAGGCCTTAAGGAACACCGACTCATCAGCAGAAGGGGGTTTGGACTGCCAACCGCCTCGTTGTTTAAGGGCTTCCAGGATGTCTGCAAAGGAGACATCATCCGAGGACGACTTAGGGGACCCTTCTGCATCATCGAGATCAGTGTCTGATGTAAGAGACTCATCAGGGGAGTCAACGAGCTTCCTCTTGCACGATCTTTTCCTGGGGGGTTCTTCCGAAGAAGCTTCAGAAGGACCACCAGGAGGAGGGGAAACCCCAGTGGGGGTAACCTCAGGCCCCGGGGCTCCGCTGTCTAAGGACAGGGGGACTGCCAAAGACCCAGTCTCAGTATGCAGGGAAGGAGCTGGGGAGACTGTGGAGGTAGCCAAAGATGATTTGGCTAACGCATTCCTCATAGCCCTGAAGGCGGGACCACCAGAATCCTGGGAGGGTCCCACCTCCGTGGCCACGATGGCAGATGGCACCCCCGCAGCCGACGCACCGAGAGGAAGACTTGGGACCGAAAACATCAGTCCCGAAGCATCCCCCCCGGGGCCGACGGAAGAAGTCCGCATACCAAACTCCGACCCAAGAGCCGGAGTTGGAGTAAGGGTCGGGCCCGACCCTAAAACCTCGACCGGTTCCACCAGCACTGGCTCCAACGGTGCAGTGGCTGTTGGAGGAGGAACCATTGTAGCAAGGTGGACCATCGGCTCCGAAGCCGAATGGGCTGGAGCCAAAACTAACTTTTGGAACACCGGAGACTGGAAGAGTCTTAGGAGCACCCTGTCGATGTCCGAATCAGACATCTTGGATGATCTGGACGATACCGATCGGGTCCGAACCGATTTCTCCATCGGCTCCAAAGGACTAGGGGACTGGCTCCGAATGGATTCTATAACTAGAGATCTCAAGGCAATTTCCCTCGGTGCCGATGAGGACTTCGGCTTTGAAGGGGAAGAGTCTGAGCCGGCAACCCTCATCGGCTCCAATATCAGTGGAGCCGATGAAGGTGACCCGCCTCTCGATGCCCCAGTCCTTGGCTCCGAAACCAGAGGGGTCGAGACTGGAGGCATCGAGGCAGACCGTTCCGCCCTCGGCTCCGAAGTCCGTGGAGCCGATGGAGAAGTCTGCCTAGGTTTTTTGGCAGTCGGTTCCGACTGGCTGGTCGGAGCCGACGCTTTCTTCTTTTTTGAAGGAGAGGGAGAAGAAGATAAAGCCTCCTCGAAGGATGGCTTAATTAACCCCTTAAGGATTAATTTGTTTTTCCTCTCCTGGAGGACCCTTGATGAGATGGCGTGACACACGCTACATGATTCTTGTAGGTGCTTGGCGCCTAAACAATAAACGCACGAGGAGTGGTCGTCCGTTATGGACATCTTAAAACCACACCTCATGCATTTTTTAAACCCGGAGGGTTTATGCTCTTTGAACATGACTAAAGAGAAATAACACAGCTATCCAAGATAACCAAAAACTAGCTAGTTTAAGTTCAAAATATAAAGTTTTTTTTTTTTTTTTTTTTTTTTGACACAATAACACAGTTGCACAAGAAAAACACAGAAAGAGTGGGTCCAGACCCTCTAACTAAAACGGGTACTTGACCCACAAATAAACGCTAGAATAGCAAAAGGGAAAGGCCCCTCTAACTAAAACGGGAAACCTTCCCTTAACGAAAAGACAAATTTCTCAACAAAATCACCAAATACACACACGTATCACAATAGCTGTTAAAACAGCTTTTGGGTTGAAAACGAGCAAATTCCTGACAGGAAAAGTCTAAATAAACTAGTACTTAGCCCAGCCAAGTTGAGACCACGTCTTAGCTTGTAAGCGGCAAACGAGATCTGGAGGATTAGTGGTGGTGCATCCTGGGATAAGAAATAGCTCAGCCAATAAGAGGCCTCACTCTATAGCATAGCGTGCCGAGTCGGAGCCGAGGGATCGGCTCCGAGCCCATCAGTACAGAATGTAGGCGAGATAGGATCACATAACATCATAGATTATAAAGGATTAGTTCACATAAAATCACTTTAGCTAGCAGATCTAGGAGACTCTCTCTGATGCCCTCCCTGTGGGAGTAATAAAGGCACCTTGTTGAAGTTTCCAGTAGTTTACTCAATTAAGTAGGTAGGTGGATGAGTGGTGATAGCATGATACTTCATGTTAAAGTATCTTTTGATGAGGCCATGTGAGAGAATCTATGGTGTGTGAGGAATAAATGACACTTCTCTTTGAAGTGAACTTTTTGACTGTGGGAGTTCGCTCTCTCTGTGTATACATATACATGTACGTATATATATATATATATATATATATATATATATATATATATATATATATATATATATATATATATATATATATATATATATATATATATATATGTGCATGTGTGTGTGTGTGTGTGTGTATATATATATATATATATATATATATATATATATATATATATATATATATATATATATTATATATATAGATATATATGTGTGTATGTATGTATATATATATATATATATATATATATATATATATATATATATATATATATAGTTCCTTGTCATTTGATCAAAAATTCATTTGACTGAAGGAGAAATCCATGAACACAACTGACTGAGAACTCATTTGACTGAATTACAATTGACAAAAAACTTTCTAAACAACAAATAAATTGTCTTTTTTTTGGGGGGGGGGCAAGCCCCCTTCAGTCTCCAAACCCCACTACCGCACACCTCCTTACTTGTAAATACTGCCTGCACAGTTGCATAACCATGTAGGCAATAAGAAAAAACACCACATCTGCAGATCTGGGGGTGCAACATGACGATGGCCTTTGTCAATCTACACATACTTTGATTTCCCTAATAACTCCTATGATCAAAAATTGCACCATTACATACTGCCTCTAGACTTCTACACTTTTCTATAAATTGTAATTCAATCAAATGACAGTTTAGCCACCATTTGTGATTCGGTCAAACTGCATACACCAATTTATGGAAAACTCTTTCCTGAAGCAGCAACAATGCGTACTTCCAAAAATAAAGATTAGTACAGTCTAATCAGGCAGACAAAATAATCTTTCATATTAATAACTTTATCATTTGTCAGCTTAGAATGCACGGAGACCTCACAGATCTCCATATGTTAGAAATGCTACACAGAGATTACCTCTCTCTCTCCTCTCTCTCTCTCTCTCTATATATATATATATATATATATGTATATATATATATATATATATATATATATATATATATATATATATATGTCTGTATGTCCATTCTTCTCTCTGTCTCAGTCTCTGTTAGCTACTTCTTTTTTTTTTCAATTTAATGTTTATTTAAATTTTTGCATATTTTTTATAAAAAAGAAATTAATACAAGCAAAATAGTACATTTAAAACATAGATTTGAAACATGAGAATTTCCACGATATACAAATGGAATAATAGATAACACACTGTGTAGTAACAAGCATTTCCCCAATAATGGTACATAAAGAAGTTGAGAATTTACATTTGTGAAAATGTTATTGTAAGAGTTCCAGTGTATTGGTGTGTTAGTGTTCTCCAAATAGTGGCTAATGATTCACATTTTTATTGTTTGTTTTGACCCTCAAAGTATTAGGACAAAGAGAACATTAATTGTGATACAAATAGCTAAGAAACGTTCTACAACTATTTATAAAAATAGATGCCACAATATTAATATTATCCTTAGTATGTCGTTACTCTTTTCCTCTTTATATTCTTGTTTCCTTATCTTTCTCCCATTTCTTTTACATTTGCCTTCTTCCTTCTCTGTAGGATGGTCTTCATCTACACTTCAGGTATAAAGTAAGAATAGATTCCTGTTTATTCTTTTAGAATAGTGTCTAAGAGGTAACTCCAGTATGTTTGAAAGTAGGCAATTTTGGTTTTGTCCAACCAGTATTTTGCTATAAAGTGTTTAATTAGTGCACTGATTGTAAGTATGACATGTTTATGAATGCCAGTAAGGAATTTGGGAATTATATGCAGAATTGCTGTTTCCAATGAGAACGTGTTTCCTAGTAACCCATGTTTTCATGTTTGATTTTGAGGGTGCACCATAACTTGTTCACTGTCTTACAACTCCAAAAGATATGCAATATATCAGTGTTTTCTTGGGAGCAGAAGGTGCAGGTTAGGGTTTTTTTTTTTTTATATCCAAACTTTTTTAGAACAGCAAGAGTATAGTATGCATTATTATTTTTTAAAGGAGTTAAATATAATGCATTTTTGAGTGCTTCATATTTTTGGTCTATAGAAATTTTATTATTTTTCTCTTCCCAGTACTTCCAAGTAAAGAAGTGAAGATTGGAATTTAATTGCAGATATTAGTTTGTATGCATCTGAGAGCATTTTTGTTTTGTAGGCTAGAGATTTAAGAATTTGTTGAGTTACTTTAATGTTATGTTCTTCTATTTTTATTCTTGAGAATTTGACATTGACAAGTAACATAATGAGCCTAAGCATAGAATCATATTTGCGAGTTACCCCTAAGTGTGATCTTAAATCAGATAAGTTTAATTTATTTAAATTTTGTATTTGTGAGACCTTATCCCCAGAATTCAGGAAGCTGAAATCTCCATGCAGGAACAGTGTAGCCATTCCTGCATGGAATATGGCCGCTGAGCGATCTAGCAAACAGCTGATCTGACATGCATGAGCGTGCCTACACTGTTCCTGCATGGATATGGCTGCAGAATGCTAATTACCTCATTTGCTGGTGAAAAACATACAAATGAGGTGAATTAGCGATTTACCAAGCAGCCAGGTATCCGTGCAGGAACAGTGTTATTTGCAGAAATGCATTTGGTTACTAGCCAAATACATTTCTGAAAATTACAGAACAGAGGCATGATAGCTCTCAAAAAAGCATGTATTACAGTGGTTAGGCATGCCAATGGGCAAATATATGGCCACTGGCATAGAAAACTGTTCCTTTTTTATAAAAATCAAACTTTTTTTGGCCGATCTCGGACGTTTAAGCATAGAGTGGCTGCGCGCAAATGAGATTGTCCCAAAAAGAAAAAGAAAAATGTAAAAGCTCAATTTTAAGGGAAATCTGCATTCTGCTGTTATAGTCTATAGCATGCAGAATCAAAACAATGCCAGGGAACACTGGATGTCAAGGGGAAAGGCTCTGGGGTAGTGCAGTAACTATGGACTAAGGCAGTGGGGTATGCAAATGAGGCGAAATTTACTGAATCACAAAAAACTTCTAAGTCCCAAACTGCACCTAACCATGTGGGTGCTTCAGCATGATGGTGTAACTAGGAGGAGCAACAGGCATGAAAAGGAGGTATGTAAGGCATGTTGTAAGCACATTGGAGCCCTAAGGTGCAGAGATAAGCTTAGCATAGCACAGCTAAGCAAGGGTGTGTGTCTGAGGCTGTATTGACTTATTCTATGAACCAAGGAGCATGTTCACTCCCAAGGGAGGGCCATTTCTTACTGTTTACATAAGCTAAATGGGTTTGTGTGGCATGCACCCCGTCTAAAAAAAAAAAAATGAAAATAGCAGGACTGCTTACATTTGGGCACCGGGTTTGTGCGGTGTGCCTTGGGGCTTAAAAGGGGAAGAAATCAGTAGGGGAAAAAGAAAAAAAATGGAAAATAGCAGAATTAAAGCATTCAAGTACAAATAACATAGCTGGCAGGTGCAATGCATCCTAGTCAGCCAATCATACAGGCAGCATCTGCAGCACAACAGTATAAACTATGCAAACACTTTGCAGACTGTTTTATCCCCACAAACTCTGCACCATTGGTTTACACATGTGGGGGAATTTTAACTGGAAAAATGCTAGGTGCTGCCACTGCTTTGATCCATCAGTATGTGCTAGAGGTTGATGGCGACGAGGAGGATAATGCTGACAACTGCCACAGACCAAGGAGGAGGAGAAGAGTGTTCAAACCCAGGGTAACCTACTAGGGGCTACATGATCTGGAGATAGTAGAGTGCTACAGGGTGGACAGAGACATACTTCAGCAAATCAACAAGCTGTGCTGGCCTCAACTGAGAGCTAGAACCAACAGAGTGAAACCCATCCTAGTGGATACCAAGGTATATGTAGCCTTAAGAGTTCTAGCTACAGGTACTTTCCAAGGACCTACTGGGGACATCATGGTGGTCTCACAGGCATCTGCATCCAGGGTACTCCATCAGTTCCTGGATGCCATGCTACCACATGCCGGTGAGCACATTTACTTTCCCAACACCCATGAGGAGTGGACCAGCAATATGCAGAGGTACTGGGTGCCATAGACTGCACGCACATCCACATCAAAGCACCACCCGGTGAACAGGGTAGGGTCTACATAAACCGTAAGGGCTTCCCCTCCATCAACTGCCAGGTCAAGTGCACTGCCCAGGTCATTATCATGAATGTGTGTGCTGGCAGCCCTCAGAGCTAACACGACTCCCACATCTGACATTCATCACAGCTGGACCAGGCATTTGCCAGTGGGGCATCCCATATGGCCATCTGATGGGCGATGCTGTCTATGCACTGGTACCATGCATGATGACACCCATCAGAAATGCACACACACCCACAGAAGAAATTCATAATGAGGCACACGCACAGTCCAGGATCATTATAGAGCATGTATTTGGGATGCTCAAGTTACGGTTCCGCTGCCTTGACAAATCTGGTGGAGCCTTGCAGTACTCTCCAGCCATATGTGCACACATGTTCATAGTATGTGCAATAATACTCAATATGATCCTGCTGAAACAGCTGTAGCAGGAAGAGCATGGTGAAGGGCCACATAGCCCACCATCATTGCCAAGGTCCTCACAGGCACAGAGGGACTTATAGGAGGCGGCCCCTGAGCCTGCTCCCATAGGCAGATGGAGGCATACCCAGTATGCTCAGGCCTTGGCAAAGAGGCAACGGATAGCACAAACACACTGACACCGTAGTGACCACAGGGACTAACCCCTCTTTCTGGCTTGCACACACAGTAAAATGGATGACACACACATCACATTACCTGTAACTTACCATGTATATACCAAATATTTAGATCTTGTTTAAAAAAGGTGTGGTCAGAGAAGGTGGGCATCCTTTAGGACTCTTGGGACATTCTTAGAAGTGTTTGTTGTGATCTGTACAGTGATGACTTAATTTTTATTACCCTTGACATTCAAGATCTGTTCAACGTCATACCCCACAATTTGGGACTTGAGTGGTTCAAAGAAGCACTTCGGATGAAAGGTAGCATTGACATTGATACCACCCTAGTCTTGGTGGAACTGATGGATATTGTACTCAAACACATTTTTTTGTTTTTTGAGGGGGAGTTCTACAAACAAACTAGTGGGGTAGCCATGGGGGCTAGCTGTGCCCCTATGTTTGCGTATTTAGTGTTGTCTACATGGGAGGAGAAATATTTATTTCACTCTGAATAATCCCAATATTGGACACACTATAGATGTTACTTGGATGATATCTGTATTTTTGGGTGGGATCTGAATCAACATTAAATGAGTTCATCACATATGTGAATAATACTACAGATTTTTTGAAATTTACTCATGTTATATCCCACAAGAGGATTCAATACTTAGATGTGGTAATAGAAAAGGTACCAGGAATTAAAAAGTTCAAATCGAAAGTTCATAGAAAGGATACATTTTCTAATTCCTACCTAGTCTACACTAGTGCCCACCCTTATATTCAAAAGAAGGGAATTGTGAAAGGGCAATTTACTAGAAGTTGTAGAATGACTCATGTGACAAGGACTACTGGGTGGAAAGCAACAAACTGAAAAGTATGTTTTTGGATAGGTACTACACCATGGCTTTGGTGGAAGAAATTGAGAAAGAAGTTTACAATGAGAGGGGTGCAAGTTTAGCCTGATTTTAGGGACATGGGAGAAGGTAGGGGTCGAAGGTAATGATGCGACCCTGAATCCAAAAGGAACAACAATTTTGTTTTGAACTTTAATAGCAATGCTTACCATATTAAGGACGTAGTATCAAAAAATTGGGAAAGGTTTGGAAAGTACTCCGATTTAGAGCAATTATTTAAAGACCCTTTGCAATTCACATATAGGAAGGGCAGGAATATTAAAGATTTGTTAGAAAATCACAAAATAAAACAGGGCAGACCTAAGAAAGGAACATATAAGTGTGGTTCCTGTACACAATGCCCATATGTTCTTTATGGGAATATGGTGAATTTAAAAGGTAGGAAAGATAATATAGAGGCCAACACATACTGTAATTGTGACACTGTTAGGGTGGTATATGTTGCTAATTGCAAAGTCTGTGGGTGTTTCTATATAGGGAAGACCAATAGGAAATTCAAAAGGTGAATTTATGAACACCTTAACAACATTAGGAAGCAGGATCTCAGTAATGCCCTTTACAAGCACAGTATGCAGTGTAAGCAAGCTGGTTTTGGTTTCTTTGTCATAGAAAAGGTGGACATTGATCCCCAAGGGGGGCCTTGGGAGACAACCATTGAGTTCAGAGAATTATTTTGGCAATTAAAATTGGAGGCCAATTGACTACCACGACTCAATCAACATGTATCTCTGGCCCCTGTCCTAAAACTGAGGTCTGCCAATTTATAACTAGGAATTGTTTTGTGTCAATAGTTCAATTTCCAATTTGTATATATTTATATATTTATACAGTGATCAAATTTACACTTCACATGAATACTTGGTAGAAAGAAATTATTTATTTGATTTTTTTTTGTCTTGTGAAGATATGGGGTTATATGCAATGTGGCTATTTAGCCAACAGATGGTGCTATAGTTGTATTTTTTTAACATTTAGGAGAGTTAAACAAGTTTATACTAATTTAATACAGGTTTTTAAATTTCACTGTTATTACAACATTATGTTATTATTAAAGAGTTGAATATGGGATGTTTTTAATTAAACTTTTAGGGTGTATAACGTATTTATTGAACTGTAAATAATTAAAGTTGTAGTAATATTTTAAAGTTACATATGTATTTTTAATTTTGATTTGATTAAATGCAGTTGTTTGGATTTTGATTAGGCAATTAACTGACTGAGGGGCAATGACTATATAAAAGGAAATGTGGTTTTGTTTGTATTTCTGATGAAGTCCTATTTGTAACAGGACGAAAACACTGTTTTGTGGTTTGGTGCGTTAAAATACATTAAAACTTGCTGCCTTCAATTTGGAGCCATGATTTCTGTATTCCAGGAACTGCTTTGCTTGCCATTTTATTAGTAACTTTTGAGGCACTTTTCTCTGTTTGTTTGTTTTTGAGGACATGCTGGAACTCACATCAGAATATATGACTGTATTGTGTCTATATCTCCATGCATACAGACAGCTATGTACACCTCAACTGTCCCCACACACACACATCAGACAGGATTACCCTCAGCTAGCTGTAGGTGGCCCATATGTGATATATCTGCATCTGTTGCATGAGATACGCACACACACACACACACACACACATACACACACACATATATATATATATATATAGATAGATAGATAGGCAACAGATAACATATGACAAGCATACACACATATAGATGTGGGGAAATGAGAGACAAACAGGATACAGAGAGAGATACAGGGGGACACAGACAAACTAAGTCACACACATGGATACCCTGAATGGCATACAGTGGTGTCCTGCTGTGGACAGTCACATCCCAGTTGTAAACAGTCGCACATGCCAGCGTAAAAGGTGAGCTCCATTGTGTAACAGTACTAAGACTGAGTTTATAATATCACATCACCTGCCTGTATGTGTGTGTGTGTCTCTATAGGTCCAAGTATTAGGAGACTCTTCCACTCAGTACACTTCACATTGCCCTACTTCACAAGATCTGCTGCTTTTATTCACCTTAGAAGAACCATTGGACACCGATCATCCCTATGAGCTCTGTAGTGCATGCGATAACTGCATAACACTATAATGGAAATAACTAGATATGTAGGGGTTCTAATCTCAATACTGGCAAGTGTGTATGTGTGACAGTTGTCTATGTTAGAGTGAGGGGGTGTTTATTTGTAGGTGAAACTATTTTAGGCCATTCCCACCCACAACACTTCCCAGTGCCCCACTATCACTCCTGCTGTCATTCCGCTTATTAGCACCTTTGGCCAGTTGTCTAGCCAGTGTTGTCTAGCCAGTAATCTCTGTAGTGTGTTTAATAACTGCATAACACAATAGTACAAATTACTAGCTAGACAGGGGTTCTAATCTCAGATCTGGAAAATGAGTGTGTGTGTATGTAAGAAGTATTTTGATAAGTCTCTCAACCACTTCCCTACTGTATCACTCCTGCTGATGTCATTACTCTTATCAGCACCTTTTGTCAGGTGTTAGCCTAGTAAGCTCTGTAGCATGTTTGATAACTATGTAACACAATAATACAAATCACTAGCTAGACAGGGGCTCTAGTCTCAGATCTGGCAAATGGGTTTAGGTTTGTAAGAGGAAGTATTTTGACAAGTTTTCTACCCACTGTCCTACTTTATCACTGCTGCTGATGTCATTCCCCTTATCATCACCTTTGGCTAGCTGTCAGCCCGGTGAGCTCTGTAACATGTGTGATAACTGTGTAACACAAAAGTACAAATCACTAGCTAGACAGGGGTTCAAATCTAAGATCTGGCAAATGAGTGTATGTTTGTATGAAGAAGTATTTTGATACGTCTCCTATCCCACTGCCCTACTTTATCAATCCTGCTGATGTCATTCCCCTTATCAGCACATTTGGTCAGTTGTCAGCTCAGTAAGCTCTGTAGCACATGCAATAACTGCATAACACTATAGTAAAAATAACTAGATAGGCAGGGGTTCTACTCTTAGATATAACAAATGTCTGTGTGGGTGTCTAAGTGTGCATGTTTATAGGAAGAAGTATTTTGATAAGTTTCTCACCCACTGGCATACTTTATCACTCCTGCTGATGTCATTCCCCCTATCAGCACCTTTGGCCAGCTGTCAACCCAGTAGGCTCGGTAGCATGTGTGATATCTGTGTTACACTACAGTACAAATAACGAGATAGCCAGGGGTTTGAGTCTCAGATCTGGCAAAGGTGTGTGTGTGAGTGTATAAATGTGTGTATAACTGTGCATGTTTGTAGGAAGACGTATTTTGATAAGTTACCCACCCACTGGCCTACTGTATCAGTCATGCTGTCACTATCCTTATAGGTTCATAGGTGTGTACAAGGCTAATGGCCCTGTAGCCATTACAAGCCTAGCCCATTGAAGTGCCCTGCCATTGTGCCACCCAATGGTAGCTCCTAGTGACCACATCAAGTAGAGCCACTGAAGTGATCCCTGGGGTGAACTTTCTTTTACCCATTCACTCATCAAGACCTCTCTGGAACAGGGTCATCTAGATGCTTTGCTTGACATGTATGGGAAGTCTATTCCAGGGCATATGCAGTCTCTGGGTGAGGAACCTGTCCCTCCAGCATGTTGTGTTAATTGTGGAAATGATGTTGAGGTCTCTTCAGTGTGTGGTGCAGAGAGATCGGGATGTCTTTAGATGTAGCATTTGTAAAAGACCTTGATCAGACATGGCTTTGCAAGTCAAGCAGAGATTGCCTCTAAGTAGGCGATATGAGACAGAGAATAGCTATAGTCATTTGAGTTTGTCTGTGTAGGACATATGTTTAATGCCTAGGATCCCCATTGTGAGGTACTTATGTGGTCTCATCAGCTGTTGCAGGTGTCTAGTGAGGTACATGCCAAATGGGCCATTATACTTGATGATTGGTCGAATGAGGGAAGAGTACACAGAGGCAATGACCTCCTTCTTACTGGATACAAAACCCTTGGTAATGAGATGTGCCACATATAAGGATTTCCTGACCACAGTGGCAATGTGGTGGTTAAAGGAGAGGTTGCTGTCAACCTGTGTCCCCAGATCTCTTATAATGCCTACAGTGTTCAGTGGGCTCCCATCAATGTGGTACTTATTGGAAACTGAGATTTTACCAAAGGGACTGATGATGCATTTTGTGGTGTTAAGCTTCAGGCCATGGTTTCCATACCTGTCAGTGGTCTCAGTGAGGCCTTTCTGCAAGATGTCTGCATCACTTGTGGAGTTAATGATGGCTCCCAGCTTGCAGTTGTTTGCGAACTTGGTCAGCCAGAGTTCATTTGTGTTGGCCTGGACTCTTGAGAAGTACATGCTGAATACAAGAGCACCCAGGACTGATCCCTGTGGGACTCCACTCATGACTGGCTGGCAGTCTGACTTGGAGCTCACTACTTTCACACTGTGTGTTCTGTGAGCCAATTTGCAACCCCCCCCCCAGTGATATAGAGGTTGATGCCTAGTTTGGTGGGTTCATCCATAATTCCTGACTGAAGAATGGTATCAAGAGCCTTGGCCAGATTGATGTAGGCTGTATGCAGTGCCTTACTGTCATACACAGCCGTGGTGACTGACTCAAAGACGTCAACCAGGTTGAGAAGGCATGATCTACCTTTCACAAAGCCAGACTGTGTCGGGTCCAGATTTAGATTACCTATATGTTTGTTGATCAGGTCCCTGATGATGCACACCATAGCTGTACACATCAGACTCGTCAGGCTATTGGACTGATAATTCCCAGGATCTGTAGTTGCCACACTTTTATGGAGAGGGATGACTATAGCAGTGTGCCATTTGAGAGGGACAAAGCTTGAAGTGAGGCTGTGACTGAACAGGGTGCACAGATGTTGTGCCAGGTATCTTTGTAGTTCATGTAGAACACAGCCAGGGATAATTTGGGGTCCCATGGAAGCTGTATTCTTGCCTGTGGACAATGCAGGTGTAACCTGGGCAGCAGTAATCCTGGGTGCCTGACATTCTTCTGGCATTCTAATTGTTCCCCTAGGGAGGGATGGAGGGGTAAAGCTGGCAATGAATGTGTTGGCAAGAATGTTGGCAATATCAGATGGTTCAGTATAGGAGGTAGCATTGTGCAGTAACTCAGAGCACTTCTGCAAATTGGCATGGAGGTTTTTGACATCACTAACAAAGAATGTGATTGTTGTCAGTGTCTGCTGCAATTCTGCCATTGTAGGTGGCTTTAGATGATTTAATGAGGGATCTCAAGTTGTTGTTGAGGCTAATAAGAGATTTCACCACTCTTGGGACTCCACCTTTTTCTGCAACAGTTTCTTCCTTCTGTTGTACAGGTTATTAATGGCAGGGGACCACCAGATTGGCCTCCAGTGATTGGAAGAGAGTGTCATGATTCTGTTGTGTATGGCTAGTTCCATGCATTGCTGTACATTTGTGCAGTGCATTAGTGCATGATTCAGAAGTCATGCAGGTATTTTCCATTGGCATGGGTGCTGTGAAGTTCGACACCTATGTTTGTATGAGTCCAAAGTCAGGTTTGGAGACATTTTTCAAGGTGGTTGCCTTTGCGGGGGTGTGGTTGAGATGTGGATTTCCATGGTGATTACTCTATGTTGGATCTAGCGATTGACTACTGTTGTCAAGCAATGGTCCCATATGTTAGTAATCAACACAGGTCAAGGATGTTACTTCCTCTACTGGGTGTCAGAATGGGTTGGTCTAGGGCATTGAAACTGATGAATTCCAGAAAGATTTGGGCTAGTGTATTGGTGCTTAAGTATCTTACCCAGTTGATGGAGGGGTAGTTGTCCTCTCCTAGTATGAGAGTGTAGGGTTGGACCTTGATAGTTTTCAGGGTGTTGAGGAATGTGGATTGTGAGTCTAGGGACATGGATGTGGACCTATAGCAGGCTATGACTTGGATTGCACTATTACCCAATGTCAAATGTACCTGAAGTATCTCAGATGCCATATGCTGTGATACTGCTCTGGATGTATGCATATCCATTATTAATATGGAGACACTACCACCTTTGTAGCTGTGGTCCATGTTTTGGGGCTGACAAGTGTGGATTGAGTTATAGGCTAGTAGTGCAGGGGTGCTGTCTGCTGCTGTAAACCAGGTCTCCATTACAGCACAAATGTCAATGTTTTCCATTTTAAGGAGTACTTCAAGTGGCTGCATCTTAAGATGTAGATGTCTAGTGTTGAGCAGCATAACCCTGTGATTGCATATATGTATAGCTGTTATGGTGGTAATTTGATTTTGAACACTGCCTAAAAAGGTACTATAGGGGGGAAGACACTTAGCCAGTACCTGGAAACCCAGGGATGACAGATGCAGACCATCTCTGGCAAGCCATCACAGTCTGTGAATCATGTCATCCCAAGCAAACAGATACTGGATCCCATGAGGGTGACAGCAGACACTTAAGCCAATTGTTGAAGTCAATCATTTCTTGTTTGTACTGCAGTATAATTCTGGGTGACAGTAGTATACTGCTCAGGGCTACTGTCATACCTGCCTGGCCCCCATAATCTAAGAGCTCCACCATGGTTCTTTTCATATGGTCTATGGAGGTGCACCTCAGGTCATTCACACACACATGGACAATGACAGAGCAGTAGTTGTAGCCTTCGTGGATTGACCTGACTGGGTGTGTTATGTATTGGATTCCAGCTCCTGATATTGGGGCTTAGGTTGAGGGGCACACTGTGCAAGTGAAATATATGTCCTGTGGTTTGTGCTGTGTTGTAGTAGTTGAGTGGGTGTCTGTCTTGGTTGTCTCCGCTGTTTGGGTAAATGTCTATTGAGTGCTTCTGTGAAGGTGGGTGTGTGGTTATTGTTTGTGTGCCAGAGCTGTGATAGTGGGTGTTCTGGAGGGGTATGTGTTCCATGTGGTTTGTTGCACATGTTGACCCTTGTCCTCTTGATGAGCTAGTCCAGTCTTCACTGGAGAGTGCATATTCAATTCGGTGATATAGGGGTATCTCTCACAAGTCTGAGTGTTGGGAGTTTAGAGGAGAGGGTTATCTGTGTACATGAAGCACTTGCAGCAGTGTTTCAAAATGCCCAAGTGTACCAGATTAATGGGCAAAAGTACACAGAACTGCACTTTAATCATGCCAGGAGGGGTGGTCATAACTACTAAGTACTGGAGCTAATTCCATGAGGAATGACTACTGCTGATGGCTCTCAGGTGTGCTAGAATAATTGATAAAAAACTTGTTGAAGTGCAAAGCCATTAGACTATTTGAAGTGCAGGAGAGAAAGAACTAGAAGGAAAAACTGAAGGCAGACTGCCTAGCACCTGTAACAGTTTACCTCAGCTGTACAGTTATTAGCACCTTTGGCCAATTATCAGCCTAGTAAGCTCTGCATCATGTGTAATAACTACATAACACTATAGTAGAAATAACTAGATAGGCAGGGATTCTAATCTCACTACTGGCAAGTGTGTGTTTGTGTGTGTGTGTGTGTGTGTGTGTGTGTGTGTGTGTGTGTGTGTGTGTGTGTGTGTGTGTGAGAGAGAGAGAGAGAGAGAATCATATACTGTGTGTGTTATACCATTTTGAGTTGTGTACCACCTGTAAAGTTCCCATCACCCTACTTTACTAGGCCTGCTGATGTTATTCATCTTAGAAGTACCTTGGGAGAAGGTGAAATTATGTAAGCTCTGTGGTGCATCTGATAACTGCCTAACACTATAGTAAAAATAACTAAATAGGTAGGGGTTCAAATCTTACTACTAGCAATTGTCTGTGTGTGTTTGTGTGAGAGTCATATACTGGGTGTGTTATACCATTTTGAGTTGTTTACCACCCTGTAAACTTCCCATCACCCTACTAGGCAGGCTGATGTCATTCACCTTGCAAGTACCTTGGGGCTAGGTAAAATTATGTAAGCTCCGTGGCACATCTGATAATTGCATGACACTATAGTAGAAATAACTATATAGGTAGGGTTTCTAATCTCACTACTGACAAGTGTTTGTCTGAGAATCATATACTGTGTGTATTATACCATTCTGAGTTGTGTACCACCCTGTAAACTTCCCATGACCCTGCTTTACTAGGCCTGCTGATGCCATTCACCTTAGACATACCTTGGGGCTAGGTAAAATTATGTAAGCTCCATGGTGCATCTGATAACTGTGTAACACTATAGTAGAAATAACTAGATAGGTAAGAGTTCTAATCTCAATACTGACAACTGTTTGTGTCTTTGAGTGAAGATGATGTCCAGTTTGACTGACACCATTTTGACTTGTGTACCATCCACTCCTATTTACCACCTTCCAATTGCATTACTTTATACAGAGTGGTAATGGCATCTGCCTCACATGCAGCATGTTAAACCATTGTACACATCATACCAGTCCTCTGTACAGATGTCTATGGAATATCCAGATGTTTGCAAACTATATGAGGTCTGTGTCCCTTACCGATGCCAATGTGATATTTTTGCCAAATTGGCCACAGTGAGTGTAGTGACACACATGCCAGCATCAGGCATCATACCGGACAGAAACATCATGCTGATATGAAGGGTGCTACACTATCACTTGTACAGGCTTGTAGGAGCAATACATGACTCCAGATCATATTTCTGGTGGGTTATCTCACCATCCATGAAGGCATTCAGAACATTACGTGTTGTAAGAGGTGGTATGTTATGTCCTGTGCATACAATCTATGTGGGGCAGGTCATGTATGTAATAGTACAGTACATCAAGGTGGAAATGTAGGTTTACTAATCTATCTATTGCCAACTATGTTTATGTTATTGTGTGCACATCTCCTGTGTCAGTCCTTACTGTGTGTATGCAAAGGATATATAATTTTGTCTCCCTGTTCCACCCGGTGAACTCAGGATTAGTTACCACAAACCTGTCATGCATCAACTGCATCAGGGTTGAGTGTATGGGAAAGAAATGGCAGGGCCAACAGGTGTTGATAGGTGAATCTGTTGCAGTTAATGTAATGGCTACACTTGTGAGGGACCTGCTGACAGTACTGCAGTAACCTGTTCTGTATGTATGAGCATGTGGTACTACACAACACTGAGCTGACTAGTCTGAAGGCTACCTGTGTGTGACAAGGGGTATGCATGCAAGGTCACACTGTCTGACAACAGTGTTCCTCACACACTGCTGCCTGCATACACACCTGGTACCTGTGCATATAAAGCTGTACCTTGCCTATGACATGGTCAGTGTATTCCCACTCTGCCATACTCCCTCTTGGTAATGTCTTCAGGGCCACAGCCTGCAGACACACAGACACCTGGAACACAAACAGAATACAGCATGTCAGACTACGTTCAGTCAGTGGTACTAACAGCAATAATGCATCCTGACTAATAAGGTGCACACACCTGTATGTGTATCCATAACAAATGCAAGCAGACAGCACCATACATAGTATTGCATAGCTACACTGTACTATATTCACCCTGTGCATCAGACCCATATTAGCATGTCCCTGCATCACTGGTATGGATGACAGGGATGTAGCACAGGTATCATATGCACAGGGTGTGGTGTGTGTTTGCCAGAGGCCTAGGCTAAGCCATACGGTTGACATCATGTGTGTGTGTGTTTGTGGGGTGTTCATTACAAAGGGATATGCAGGGGTGTTGTGTGTGTGTGGAGCTGACTTGTCTGATGGTGATATGTGTGTGTTTGTATGAACACAGTCATGCCTTGTGGCCGCCCTACACAGGAGTAGTTTGGAAAACTGTGGGCCATACATGCCAGAGTGTACAGTTCACAGTCTCTGGCCATGGACATGGGAACTGGTCTTGCCACGGGTCTCATTGGCACCACCAGGGCCAAGTCCAGATACAGTACTACTTCCCGATGGTGACTGCTGTCTGCTGAATCCATGTCCCTGTTGGGACTGGCCAGGACCACATGCCCATGGCCTGCTGCATTGTGAAGTGGACAGCACAGCCCTTCAGTAGTGCTGGTGGTACTGCCAGTATGGGAACATGATGATGCATGGCCACATAGACCCTCAGCTGATCGTGGTGCTGCCCTACATCCATGTGGCTGCTGGCCATCCCCAGCCAAACACTCAAGCACAGATATTCCATGGTTGAGGAGTGCCAAGGTCTCCTCCCATCTATACATGACCTCAGTATGCTCACAGGTGGCCGCAGTGAGTTCACGAATATTGCCACGGACATTAGGGATGTGCTCATCCACGACCCTGCATATATGTCTGGTGTTACATTTGTTACGTGACTGTGCCTCCATGATGGCCCAAAACATGCGTCTGGTGACTGCTGCTCTGGCATTTGCAACAGGGGCATGACGGGCTGCAATCCTCCTGTGAGCATTCCTGCCCATCTGCCCATGTGGGACCTTGCCAGCACTCTGGCTATGGCTAGTGCCTGCACCCTCACTTACCATAGTCACCACACTAGCCTCTTCCATGCCACCACCCACCATCTGTCCATTATCTGTGGCCACTTGTGATGGGGTATGTGTGGGCATTGTGATTGTGTGCGGGGAGGGGGTTGACAACAGTGGGATGCCAACCAATGGCACAGATTTATCCCCTGACAACCCCACCTGTGCTTCAATAGGAGCATCATCATGGTCAGAGTCTGCAGAGACACTGACATCAGGATCAGAATGGGAGGGACTGTGGCCACCATGTCCACCTGTGAGGAAAAAAACAACATATGCAAATTACTACCTGCACTATAAGATTTGCTGGCACACACACACACACACACACACACACACACACACACACACACACACACACACACACACACACACACACACACACACACACACACACAGGTGAGGTGTCTCAAAGGCATTACACAGACCTCACATTAGCCAACTGGGGACATTCATGGCCCACAGTCAGACCATAACATACACACACTGCACAGACCCCTCAGCATCATGCAGTGCAGCCCTTTCCACTTACTGTTACTACTAATATACACTCTGCTATATATGAGTGGTTTTAGCAGGTGATGGGCCTTCACCTAGCACACACTGCACCCATGTAAACATTATTGCTGTTCACCTGTAGAGCACTGTGGCAACTCCTCCAGAGACTCCCCAGACTCTGGAGTAGACTGCCCATATATGTCAAGCAGAGTGCCTATTTTGCCCTCTTCAAAAGGAACCTTGATGATTGGATGGGAGAAAGGATATTCACCCCGGGGATCACGTCAGTCACCCTGCTAAACAGGGGTCTAGGGAAGTAAATAGTGTGGGAAGAAATAGCCAGGGAATTGTTATGGCTAGGCTTGTATAGGCCCTAGGGCTGATAGCCTAGTACCAAGCTATGAACCTATACCTCCCAACTGTACTGAGTTTTGATGAATGTCTAGATGTCTGGCTCATATTTTTGGTCTGTTCCCCATAACTCCTGTGTTTGTCTGATACATTACTGGGATGACTTGTGGAATGGTGCCACTAATTAATGTCATAATTTGTGGTGCAGACTGCATAACCTGCAGTACATCTACGTTTTTACTCATTACATCCAAGTGACATCTCCAGGTGCATCTGCAGTTACCTCCTACTGCTCCTCTAGGCGTCAAATATTACTTGTTCATACTTGCATTTATAATTCCAAAACCATGCTTCATACAAGGTATCAGAATATTTTATCTTGAAGCATACATGATGGCAAACACACTTATACTGATATTTGACCTCTGTCAATGAGTATTTGTTAGAACTGTAAGGTGATAACTTCATTTTTAAAGGCTCAGGCCACACCCACTAGGAGTTAAAGGTACACACTCAAAAGAGTTGTACTGGAAGGAATGAGTTAAAAAAAGGTGGTTACTCAAACAACTTCCCAAGCTTACAGTGGATATAGTAAGTGTACACATTCCTTTTAACATGCCAGGATTTTGTGATATATCACATGAGACCTCAGAAATCAGGTCATAACATTTTGCTCATTTCATATGACATACAACCTGTGCAATCCAACTGAAGAACACACACATCAGTTAGGGGTAACATATGGTAAATGCAATAGGTACAATAGGCTGGTTGCCTCAACTTTTGATTTAATCACAGCATTCAATTATCTTGGGAAGGTGTCTATCAGCATGGCACATCTTGACCTGCCAATGTTTGTACACTCTCCTTTGCAAAACACCTCCAACTATGTCAGATTGCAAGGGCATCTCCTGTGCACTCTCCTCTTTAGGTCACCTTGCATATTTTCTATTGGATGTAGGTGTGACCTCTGGCTGGGCCAGTACAGAACATTGCATGTGTTCTGGTGAAGCCATCCTTTTATTGATTTGGATGTATGGTTTGGGCCACTGTTGTGTGGAAAGGTGGAATTCCTCTCCATCCACAGCTATGTGGCAGACACCAGAAGGATTGGAGCCACAAGGGACTGGTGTCTGGAACTGTTCATAATCCCCTCCCACTTGCTACAGCCACAGTTCCAGCTTGTGAACAGCACCCCCAAAGCAGGACACTGCCATCACCATGCTTCACCATGGGAAGGATGTTGTGGTGATGCACAGTGGTGTTATCGTGCCATACAAACCTGTCAGAATTGTGGTTAAAGAGCTCAGCCTTGGTCCCATATGACCATAACACATTTTCCCACTTGCTTTTTGAAGACCTGATGTATTGCTTTCAGACTTTCTCCAGGCCTGGATATTGTTTGGTGTGAGGAACCACTGCCACCTTCCAACCCTACCCTATAGGCAAGATATATGGAGACCATGGAAGATTGTTATCACATATAGTACACACCCAGTACTTGCTGGAGATTCCTGCTACTCCTTCACTGTTGCTGTAGGGCTCCTGGTAGCCTCCCTAGCCAGTTTTGGTGTTATATTCTCATAGAATTTGGAGGGATGTCCACTCCTTCACAATGTCACTGTAGCCCCATATTTTTACCACCTTTTGATGACTGTCTGCACTATGTTCCATAGTATATGCAATGCTGTGGAAATATTTTGGTACCCTTCTCCAGGCTAATACATCTGAAACATTTGGTCCCTTAGCAGCTTCATCAGCTCTGTATGGACCATGACTGTTTCTGTAGCAGGCAATTGGGTATATGTTAGGATAATCCTGGTAGGACAACTGACCGTTATTTGCTATTAATCAAAGAGTCTCTAATTGATGTCAGGTCTGTACCCAATAAGATGCAATGCTGTAGTTATATCAAAAGTTGTGTCAACACAGTATTAGCTTCAGCCTGTGCACACATATGCATCTAGGCTGTTGTATGATTGTTATGTGTCATAATTGTTCCCATAGCAGACTTGTTTGCTTTACAATTGAATTGTACAGGTTATAGGTCACATGACAGGTTGGCAGGATTTTGAAATTGTCTATTGTGCTCTCATTTTTGTATATCACAAATTCCTGGCATTCTAACAGGTGTGTACACCATTTATATGCACTGTATAACACTAATTTATACAATATGACCATAATTTTTGGCCTCTGTCCCCCTATTTTGTCAGTCTTTGTCCAGATGTCCTGCAATGACAGGTTGTGAGGTATGCTACAGATGTGACATCTCCTGCAAATAGACCCCTGTGATGATCACTGTTATGCAATGCAGTAAACACCACCACAACTGAGCATGCAGATATTGCCCAATGGCTGAGTGTAACAGTTGTGTGCATGGTCACATGTATGACCTTAACATGCCTGGGGTACTGGTGAGCCACCACAGGAAAATCCCATACTTACCAGCTTCAGGCTGCTGTCCCACGTGCAGACCAGAGGGACCTATGTAGTTGTGGGGGAGAGGTATTGTCCGCAGATTGACATATAGCATTGGTACTAGATGAATGCTATGTTTCTGCACAGGTACAGTATACACTATGATATTACACAATTTGCTGTCCTTCACAATAGATGTGCACTTGTGTGCATTACTAAACCCCATCCACTAATCAATTTTTCACTGGCATATGCATCTAGAGACTCTATAGAAGACAGTTTCACTGCTTCCTCATTACATGGAGCTTCACTTTGGCCTTACAACCTGATGCCTGGGTGCCACCCATCTACACGACTGGTGTTTCATGTGTTTGATGTTATGAGGGGGCTACTCCAAGGTTGGCAAATAACTCCTCTGTTGCCGTAAGTGTGGCCTGTGTGGCTGGACCCCCACCAATAGCAGTATGGTCAGACACTACAGCAGCAGCCCTATGCCGGGCATGACATATCAGGTCAGTTGCTCTATGCCTGACATGATTGTATGTTCACCCATGGTGGCCCAAGATGTTCACTCTGTTGACAAGATCATCCCACAGGGCAGTCTGCTCCCACAGATTTTGCCAGCTATGGCCAAAAAGAACAGCATAGTGTGTTATCACAGCTTCTGTGATGGCTGCTGTCTCTGCAGCAGTGTATGCAGGTTGCCTCTGCATGGCACCTGGAAGGCAAACAGGGAAGCACATCACAGGACCTCAGACATTGCCCAGAGTTGTTTACAGAGCCAGCACATGAATATTGCCTATTGTTGCCACCACTTACAAACACATCATACCCCTGTACTTAGCAGCACTGTATGGACATGCATTGTACTCCTTGTCCTGATGTGTTATGAGGGCCAGCACATTGCATAAACCACCATTCATCATTGACATTTGTGTAGAGGGATGACAGTTGCCATGTTCCTTGCAGATGGGATGTCAATGGTGCTCAGGCTTTTCTTGCATACATTGTGTAATGGATGTAGAAGCATATGCCTTGCTTCACGTAGGATGCAGATAGGAATGTTATCACTTTGATTAGGCAGCTTGTCCCTGATCCATGATGATGAGGGCAGGGGTGTGTGTAGTGTGCATATCCACCTATACTGCTGGTAAGCCAGCGGGTGATGTTTGCCCTAAACCTGTCTGCAGCAGGTTGGCTGTAGCTATGGTGTGTATATGTACGTGGTGTGACTGACCACCATTACAGGGTGAGTTGGGTTATTACCTCTGCGACTGCAGACATAAGTGAAGATGGCCTTGTGATTGCCCTTAGGGGATGTGTCCAATTTGTACTCATAGTTAGCCTTCCAGTAATCCACCTGTGACCTATTATGCTCATTCAGATAAAGGCTGACATGCTGCCCAGTTGGTGCATGATCTTACTTTGTCCTGTGCAGCCAATATAGCATCCCGTTATGTGCTTTGTGCATTGCTGCTGTCCAGCAAAGGGGATTACTCTACTTTGGTGGAGACAGGTTTTACAAGTAATGTATTGCTGAAGTCATACAGCTATGTGGGTCATCATATATCGGTTTGTAGTAGGCATGGACACAAGGTCATAACACAGTTTGGCACCTCTCAAATTTCAACGTGATACTCATGCTTATTCTAGTACCTTGTCTGTGTCAGGGCAATGCAACAACCATTAGCTATAGAAGTGTAACTCTGTTGGATGCACAGAAACAAAGATTACACACGTGTACAACATGTACAGCTTATTTACCTTACATTTTGCAACGCATCTCAGTTGTTATGAGGCAGCCAGGTACATCTACCCATACATACATATGCACAGGTAATACCTGCTATACATTTCTGTTCTATGTTCAGTATGGCACTCTGTAATTACACTCTTGCTGCTCAGTCATTCATGTCAACCTGTTAGGGCAGGACATCTGGAGGACACCGCACATACATGGTGGGCTATGGGCCAAAATTAGTGACACTTTCTTCATATTGCTGTATAACATGTATGTGATTTGATAGTACAGTAGAATTTGCATTCACAGACATACCATGGAAGATGTCTGATGCTCATATGACAGGCAGAGAGGAGAAAGGCTAGGAGTGTAGTAGTGAGAGTAGTAACTGTTAACGTTGCGAGTATGAGGACAGAGCTAGTTGATATGATGGACAGAGGAAAGGTGGATATATTGTGTGTTCTAGAGACCAGATGGAAGGGGTGTATGGTTTTGTGTATCAGAGTCGGGTACAAAAAGTTCTATCATGGTGTTTATGGGAGGGGAACTGGTGTAGGGGTTAACCTGAAGAAACATTATGCCAAGAGTGTTTGTGGAGGTGATAAGAGTGTCGGGTAGAGTGATGTTTAAAAGGCTGGGAATTGATGGTGTAATGATGACAGTTGTTAGTGCATATGCTCTGTTAGTTGCGTGTGTGATGGATGAGACAGACATACTTTGGAGTGGTTGGATGAAGTGGTGATGAGTGTACCTAAGGGTGAGAGAGTGGTGATTGGAGCAGATTTCAATGGACATGTTGGTGAAGGGGACATAGGGGATGCAGAAGTGATGGGTAGGTATGATGTTAAGCAAAGGAATGCAGAAGGTGAGATGGTACTGGAGTTTGCAAAAGAGGTTGGACATGGGTGTTGTGAATACATGGTTTTACAAGACTGAGAGACATAGGGTGACATACAAGGGTGGAGGAAGATGCACACAGGTGGATTATTTCCTATGCAGTTGGGCCTGTTTGAAGGTGACTGGAAACTGTAAAATGGTGACAGGGAAAGTGTAGTTAGGCAGCATGGAATGTTGGTCTATGGGATGACGCTGGTAATCAAGAAGAGGGGGAGGAGTGTGAGGGCAGTACCACGGGTCAAATGGTGGATACTGAGAAAGGGTGATTGTGTGGCTGGGTTCAGGGAAGAGTTAAGACATGTGGTGGGTAGCAGTGAAGAGTTAGCAAATATCTGGGTAACTACATCCGAGCTAGTAAGGGAAATGAGTAGTGGGGTCTGTTGTGACATCTGCACAGAGGAAGGAGGATGAGACCTGGTGGTGGAATGAGGAAGTACAGGAGAGTATACAGAGAAAGAGGTTGGCGAAGGAGAAGTGGGATTGTCAGATAGATGAAAAAAGTAGACAGGAGTATAAGGAGATGGGGTGCATGGCAAAAAGAGTGGTGGCAAAGGCTGAGGAGGGGGCATCTGAAGGGTTGTATGTAAGGCTGGACAGCAAGGATGGAGTATAGGACCTATACCAATTTGCTAGACAGAGGCACATAGCTAGGAAGGATGTGCAGCAAATAAGGCTGCTAAAGGATAATGGTGGAAATGCACTCAAGTAAGGAGAGTGTGTAGAGCAGATGGAAACAGTACTTTGATGGGCTGTTGAATGAAGAGAATGAGAGAGAGAGAAGGTTGGATGATGTGGGTATGGTGAATCAGGAAGTGCAACAGATTATCATGGAGGAAGTAAGGATAGCTATGAAGAGGTTTAAGAATGGAAAGGCTATTGGTCGAAATGACATACCTGTGGAACCATGGAGGTGTTTAGGAGAACTGGCAGAGGTCTTTTTAAACAGATTGTTTACTGTAATCTTGGAAAGTGAGAAGATGTGTGAGTAGTGGATAAAATGTGTTTGGTTACTGATTATGAGGATAAGGGTGGTGTGCAGAGCTGTAGTAACTACAGAGGGATAACATTGATTAGCCACAGCATGAGGTAATGGTAAAAGTTCGTGGGAGCTAGGTTAAGATGGGAGATGAGGATTACTGATCAGCAGTATGGTTTTATGTCAGGAAAGAGCAGTACAGATGTGATGTTTGCTCTGAGAGTGTTGATGGAGATGTTCATAGTTTCATAGGTTCATAGGTTGGTACTAGGCTATTGGCCCTAGGGCCTATACAAGCCTATCCATAACAATTCCCTGGCTATTTCTTAGGTTCGTAGGTTGGTACTAGGCTATCGGCCCTAGAGCCTATACAAGCCTAGCCATAAAAATAGAAGGTCAGAAGTAGCTGTGTTGTGTCTTTGTGGACTTAGAGACAGCATATGAAAGGATGCCTAGAAAGGAGTTGTGGTATTGTATGAGGAGGTCAGTAGTGGTGGAGGAATCCATAAGAATGCTACAGGATATGTAGAAGGCTAGTGTGACAGTGGTCAGTTTTGAATTGGGAGTGATGGGTGCATTTAAGGTGCAGGTGGGAGTACATCAGGGATCAGCTATAAGCCCTTTCTTATTTGCGGTGGTGATGGACAGGTTGATAGACATGATCAGACATGAGTCCTCGTAAACTATACTGTGTGCAGATGACATTGTGGTCTGTAGTGAAAGTAGGGACCAGGTTGAGGAGACCCTGGAGAGGTGGAGGTATGGTCTAGAGAGGGGAGGAATGATGGTCAGCAGGACTAAGACAGAATATATGTGTGTGAATGGGAGGGAGGATAGAGGAATGGTGAGGATGCAGGGAGTACAATTTGCAAAGGTAGATAGGTTTAAATGCTTGGGAGCAACAGTTCAGAGTAATGGTGAGTATGGGGGAGAGGTGGAGAAGAGAGTACAGGCAGTCTGCAGGTTGTTGAGAAGTGTCAGGAGTGATATGTGACAGATAAGTACCATTATGAGTGATAAGGAAGGTCTACAAGAGGGTAGTGAGACCAGATATGTTATATGGATTGGAGACATTGGCACTGAAAAAAAAGGCACGTGTCAGAGCTGGACATAGCAGAGTTAATATGTTAAGATGTGCACTGGGTGTGATGAGAGTGGATACGATTAGGAATATGTATGTTAGGGGGTCAGCCCAGGTTGGACAGCTTGGGGACAAAGCCAGAAAGTGGCAGGATTATGTTGCTTTGGACATGTGATGAGGAAGTATGCTGAGTATATTTGGGAAAGGATGAGGCTGCCAGGTAAGAGGAAAAGAGGAAGGCCTGAGATAAGGTGCACGTATGTGGTGGTAGCAGACATGCAGGTGGTTTATGTGACAGAACAAGATGCAGAGGAATGGAAGACATGAAGACAGATGATCTGCTGTGGTGACCCCTAAGGGAGCACCCAAAGAAAGAGAAGGTGATGTTGTAATCTCAGTGTTCACAGGTTTCCAGTTATTTGCCAGACATAACACAACTCTTGATGAAATGACTACAAATATGAGGCACACATATGATTAGTGTGCATAACACTGGACAGTTTATTTATTTTTTTTTATTTATTTTACATTTGTTGACCGGGCTAGTCTAGCTGGATATATGTCCATTTTCAGTAGAGGCCCGGGGAGAAAAGCTCCAATAGTTGAAACAAGTATCATCATAAAAAAGGCATTAAATGTTACATTATAATCAAATTATAACAAGTTAAACAGATAATATTAAGAGAACAAGAAAATATATATATTTTTTTTTTTTTTTTTTGTGCAGTGAAAGTTAACAAGGGAAAGGGTGAAGGAAAGAAAAAATAAGGTTAATCTGGATTAGTGCAGGAGCAAAGCCAATGTTTATTGAGATACATTTTCAGTTGTCTTTTAAAAAGTGGGAAAGAGGTCAAAGATGTGATATCAGAGGGTAGTTTATTCCATATTTTTCCAACAGAGTTGGAGAATAGACAGTCACCTGCATAATTGTTGGATTTGGTAATATTAATCTGAAGTTTATTTGAAGAACGTAGTTGTTTCAGGTTATTGTATGGTGAAATAATGCTAGAAAGTATAGGTGTGTTAGCTGGCTGATATAGAATCTTATAAGCTATAAAGAGCTGTTGAAGTACAAGTTGGTTAGGAAGTTCAATCCAGCCTAGCTCTTTTAAGTTCAAGCAGTGATGAGTTTGAAAAGCAGATCCTACTGCGAATCTAGCTATATTATAATAGGATGTTGCTAATTTTTTAATGTTGTGTTTAGAAAGATTAGTGTAAATGGGGGAAGCATAGAGAAGAGTAGAGATTAGGTGAGATCTAGCTATGGTGGACCTTGCTGTAGGTGTTAGGAAAGGTTTGATTCTATAGAGGGTTCCTATTTTTTTATTAACTAATTTTATTGTGTTGTTGATGTGAGAGTCAAAGTTGAGGTTATTATCAATAGTTATACCTAATAGTTTTGTGGTCAAGTCAGGAGAAATTAGAGTACCATCAGAGGAGGTAAGAGTAAAATTTAGTGGAGTAGATTTACAGTAGGTGAAAAAAGTAACAGTTTGGTTTTTTTGGGGTTAAGGAGTAGACAGCGATGAGAGAACCAGTGTTCTACAGTATTAAAAGCTTTTTGAGTAAGAGACTGGAGTTCTGTTTGAGAGGTAGCAGTACAGATTATAGTAGAGTCGTCTGCGTATTGTATGCAGGTAGTGTATGGGATAGCAGATTGTAGGTCGTTAATAAAGATTGAAAATAGAAGAGGGCCTAGGATAGAGCCTTGAGGTACACCTAAAGAGATAGGGAGAAGATTTGAGAGTGAATTTTTCCAGAGTACTGCCTGCTGACGATTTTCAAGGTAAGATGCAAACCATGATAAGGCATGATGATCGAGAGCAAAAGATTTTAGTATATGTAGTAGAAGTTTATGATTCACCATATCAAAAGCTTTGGATAGGTCGACGAAGACTGAGGATGATAAATAGTTGTTGTTACGGTTAGTGTTGATGGAGTTAGTGAAGGAGAGTAATGCAGTAGTGGTACTGTGTGAAGGTCTAAAACCATGCTGACAGTTGGAGAGTAGGTTGTTATTGAGAAGGTGATTAAGTATTTGTTTGTGAATACATTTTTCCATGATTTTAGCTATTGAAGAAAGGAGTGCTATAGGACGAAAATTAGAAAGATCATTGGACATTCCCCCTTTATGTAGTGGTATAATATGAGATATCTTCCAGATAGAGGGGAAAATTCCTTCCTTTATAGATCTATTAATAAGGATGGAAATAGGGTAGGCTAGGACTTTAGCTCCTATCTGCAGGAATTCTGCAGGCAGTTTGTCTGCAGAGGGAGTGGTAGGTTTTAACTTTTGGAGCAGAGATGAAATAAAGGAAGTAGAAACAGGTTGTAAGTGGAGGGTGGGAGGTGGGTTTGATGTAGGTGGAAGTAGGTTAGAGGTATCAGGAGAAAGATGACTAGCAAGAGTTTGGATAGTGTTTGTGAAGAATGAGTTGAAGTCATTTGCTATTTGTATAGGGTTCTCAGGGTTAGAGTCCTGGGGGTCAGGTGTAATAGAATGACCAGGAGATAGTAGATTATTAATACTGGCCCAGAATTTTTAGGTTCCTTATTAGTGGTTTGTTGCAACTGAAGGTAATAGTTCTTTTTGTCTGTCAGGATGGCTCTTTTTGTGCTGTTTCTTAGCTCTCTAAAGTTTTGGCGATCAGTTAGGTTTTTAGTGTTACGCCATTTTGCCCAAGATTTGTTTCTAAGAATGATTCTATGCTTAGTGTTATTAGTTAACCAGGGTGCTACTTTTGTTTTGGTTCTGATGGTTCGACTTGGGGCATGCTGATCCAGAATAGATAAGAACGTGGAGTTAAAGTAATCTACTGCTTCATCAAGGGGGAGATATTTTAGTGGGGTCCAATTACATTGTTTAAGTTCGGCTTGAAAGTGTTCAGAGTTAAAATGCTTTTTTGTTCGTAGTGTTCTATAAGTGGCAGGTAAAGTTAGATTGGTTTTGTGTCTAATGACATAAGTTAATGAATGATCACTTAGATCATCAGGGAGGGTACCAGACTGGTAGGTTTGTTGGGGGGTATTAATCAGAATCCAGTCTAAGATGGATTCGTGGTTGTTGGATTTATTAGTTCTGGTAGGACAATTAATGAGTTGTGTGAAGCCATATAGGTTTATGTGGGAGGTGGGGTTTATACTATTGCAGGAATTCCAATCAATATTGAAGTCTCCTAGGACAAGTGTTTCTTGGGGGAGGTTGTTCGACAGCAAGCTAAGGATACATTCTAGAGCGTTAGTGTTATTTCCTGGGGGGAGATATATACAAATGATATTAATAGCTTTACTAGGGTTGATTTGCAATTTAGAGCTGATCACTTCTGCATTATTGTTTGGAGGAAGATTCAGATTTATTATACTAATTTGAAGTTGTGCTTTGTAGAGAATAGCTCGCCTCCTCCCTTTTGGTTTTGGTCAAGTCTAAAGATATTATACCGGGAGGGGTAATTTCATTATCCTTAGTAGTAGGTTTTAGCCATGTTTCTGATAAACATAGGATATCAAATTGGTGAACATCTAAAAGGGCATGGAGTTGAGAAATTTTGTTACAGATGCTTCGTACATTAAGATGAGCTACTGTGAAAGAATTGGTATAGGTGATAGGTGATGTAGAAGAAGTTTTGTCATGTTTTTTGAAACTATTAGTATTTGTGTAATGTGGGCCAGGGTTAGGGTGAATATCCCCATGCAACAGAGATTGGAGGAGTTTGAAATATTGGAGCTGGAATTGTTTATGTAAGTTATAGATTAATTTTTTAGTTTTTTGTTTGCTTAGCTTGAGGTGAGCAAGTTTGTGGTATCTGGTAATTAGGTAGTTAGGTTTGGTAATCAGATTTAAGGTGATTGGAGTAAAAGGTAAGGTAGTTGAAGTGGTGTGTTTAGAGGGAAACACAAGAGTAGAGAGGAGTGGGTATTCGTAGGAGGTTAGGAGATAAGTAGTTACAAGAGTAGGTAAGAGTGATAAGCAAATAAGTGTTCGAAGGTATAGAGGGAGGAATAATGTACACATTTTGAAGGTTAGGGGGGTGAGAGAGAGAGAAGGGAAGAAGATATAAGTAGAGAAGAGAAATAGTACTATGACTTTAAGTAGTAGTGGAGAGGATAGGTTTGAGAAAGGTGGGTGTGGTATGAGGTGGGAGGGGTTGAGTATGTGGATAAGAGATTGTGTCTGATTGGTTGGGGGTGTGTTCACCGGCGGTATAAGTGTAGGACTACTGGGGGCGGGTGGGATTTGGGGGCAGGGTAGGGAGCGGAGTGAGCCCGAAGGGCTGAGCGGTAGAGACAAGAGAGCAGAGTGTGGATGAAGACAATCAGCAAAGTCTGGAAAATTCAGCAGGTAAGTCTGGGAGTGAGAAAGTGTAGTCACAGGTTTGGACACTGATAGGAAGATGGTCAGGGTGAGAAAGGAGGGGAAAGTAGTAGGAATGGCAAGTGCAAGTAAGGAAGGAGTATAGGCAAGACTGAGAAAGCTAGGAGCAGAGAAAGGCAAGCTGAGAACAGTGTAAAATAAGTTTAAAGGCATTTAGAAATAAGGACTGAGTTATGATGCAAGAAAACTAAGTTTGAGACAACGCCAGGAGGTCTGATACTATGGAGGAAAAGGGAGATGCCCAGTAAGAGACCGGTAGTCTGAGTGGAAGTGAGGAAAAGCAGAAGAGAGAAAGAAAAGGGAGTTAGAGGTAGTATGTGAAGCAATGCAAGACAGAAAAGAAAGGCTTTTGAGAGGGTATGGCTGCTGGCAAACCTGTCTGAGAGGCTGGGTTTTCCAAGCAAGGGTCTCTTCAAGCAATTAGACAACAGTTTATGTGTACCAGTGTCAATACATACTTTCACTATCTTTCAAAAGCAAAGTGTGTCTTGGAAGCTGGTTAGAGGTTTTCTTTACTTTGCCCTATTTTCAGTGGTGTCCAACTGGGAGATGACAGGTATTTGGTGCAGAGACAGACTAGAACACAGTTTTAGAACTATAGAAAAAGGAGAAAAAGAGGTAGTAAGGTTTGCAGCACAAAAAACAAAAATAGAAGTTTCATACACTCTACAATAGCAAGCAGTAATAGTACATAGTATTCATTAATCAATACAATTCAAATAAACAGTGGACTAAATTTCTATAAGGTTGGATAAAGAGCTACAATAATAGCAAGGGAAAAACACTTTTGTAGAGTAAGTTAACAAAATTAAATTGCTATATAAAAGAAAAATTGCCTAGCATAGGTATTGGAAAAGTCACTATATCATACTGTTGCAACTATACAGGCCTTGGAGAGAAAATACTGAGACTGTTAAAAAGTCATACAAAACCTAACATCAACAATTACACAAGCAAGTGTGCATATTACAACAAAGCAGTATGCCTGCGAGGTTAGTCCTCTGTTCAGAATGATTAATAGAGAGCACTCTAAAGCAACAGGCTCTAATTCCAGTATAGTACCTTGAATGAGATGAGCTTGGTATATCACATGCAGTTCAACACACAGCTGCGACAGTATTTCAGTATGCAAATACCCTGTATAGGGTCCATCACATTTCTGAGACAAACATGTATATCATATTTGAATTCACAATTAACATATGGATATCTGCAACATCCCAGTAGCTGACCTAGCTGTGTGAAAGTCAGTATTGTTCAACACACACTCCAGTAGTGGTCATATGTGAGCCATCCTTTCCTGGGTGACTCGGGACCCTGAGCTGTGTTCTATGTCACTGCAGACAGACACAGATGCTGTGGACATAGGTTCTGATCAGCAATATATCAGTACAGTAAGTGTTGTTGAGACATAATATTGTTTGAACATCCTATTTTCCACGTTTACATACCCCCTGCTACATTCCATTACATGCTTGTTTGACATACCTGTTTTTTTTTTTTTTATTTTTGGATCGGTTGGTATATTCGTTCACTTTCAGTGTATGTCTGTTTGTCTTTCTCTCGCTCTCTGAGACAGATGCAGGATATACATTTGTTTTGCATTTTTTAGGTAATGCTCATGAACAGCTGATGGCTTGTGCACCAGTTGGAGTCCCCCACTTGCTAATTGCATGTAGAACAGCTGTGGTAACATTCCTATACCCAATAGAATGGAAACACACTCCTATAACTGAGTACTTCATTTGAGCAATGCCCTTTTTCCTTGCCTGTGAGGAGAACTTCATGGAGGTGTGTGACAAACAGCATCACATAGAGTAGATGTAAATACCTATTACAACAAACACTGTGGAGACAGCCCAACAAACTGGGGGAGAATGTTCCAGACATAGAGACAGAATGTAAGTATTGCTTTTATACAGTTGAAGTAATGCTAGTTTGACAGGGTTTGTGTGGATATGGCTGCTCTGCATGATTTTAAGTCTGACAGTGTTATGTGGTTGACATAACTCTCAACTGTAGGGCTATCTGCGGTCTGGCCAGAGTGTGCACTCTTGTATTTGATGTGTTACTCATACATTATGTGCCCTAGGAAATTCAGTAGCATACTCTGAGGACTGCAGTCAGTAAATGGTAACATCCATGTGTGTTTCTGACTTCATATCCCTTGGAACAGATATGTTATGAGAAACTATGTTACACCAGCAACATCCTGAGTTTATAACAGCAATATGTCAATAATGCCCCTGTGTTTGGGCCACTGCCCCCCCCCCCAAGTATGTCAGACTTTGTCCAGATGTCATGCAGTAAAAGGTGGATAGGTATGGTATATCATTATATAGTGACTTCATTCCTGATATCATCAGACTGCCAGACATGTTATGTGTAGGAGGCCTTATATATGAGGACAAAACCTGGACATTCTGTGGTACTCTGTACAGTAGTGCATTCAACTATCTGCATGGACATTGTGGTACAATGGGGATTAGAATTTCATCCATATTCCCACTGTAGTGCAGTCTCGGAGTTAGAATATATTAGTAGCTGGGGTGTGGGGGGCGCAGCTCATCAGCTTCTATGTGGCTATCACATGATGGTTTCGGTAACAATGTCAACTCAAATGAGTCGATTATTTGGGTTGACATTGTGTCCATTCGAAATGTTTGTGCTCTGTTTTACTTTTCATTGTTTCGAATGGCAAATGTTTTGCTGTTCGAACAAACGATAGTAAACATTCTATATGTATTTGTTTTATATGTATATCTTGATCTATCTGATGTATATACTTTTTCATATTTATCTATCACCATACGCAGCTATGTATAAATTTTATATAATAAACATTGACTGTTTCCACAGTTTGTTCCCTGCTATTCTATACCTGTACTGAATGATATATTTGAAAAATCAGTATTCTTTACTGTAGCTCAAATGGTGTAGTGGTACGTTTCTTTGACTGTGGTGTACAGGGTCCTGGATTTGAGATTTGGCAGAGCTGATTGTTTTGTTGCTGGGCAGAACAGTGGCTGATGGATACAGAGTGATTAAAGAACTTTTAAGCAGTTTTAAGTGGGTTTGTGCAACTTTAGATGATGCCAACCCACGGTTAACCGTACAGATGCTTAACCTGTGTAGGCATCACTTAACGTTGTGTAAACCCGCTTACTCCTGACTACAGGTGACAGTTTCCTGCCCATGCCCACTCCCAGGGGGCACTCCATCCCCTGAGGTGGTTCTGCCCAAAGGTAGTGCAGGACCAGTGGACAAGGAGGTCCCGGGTTGGGTCCCAGACTTGCTGGGCCCCAGTGCCATGGCCAGATGAGGTGGGACAGGCTGATCTGCTGAGATCGGCCTTCCCAAATGTGCTATGGTATTAAGGTTTTACAACATATGTTGGTTAGTCAAGAACAACACATTCCAAGATTAGTTATAACAACATGCATGTGCTCCAATTGGCCCTATAAAACAGATTTGAAACAGCTGCATAGCAAACAGAACACAATCATATATGGAACCACAGTGGCCATTATAACAGCATGCCAGTTACCTTGATAACAACAGGCCACCAATGAAAGTATTTGAACAGGGTACATTAATAATCACACATTTAAATATTTGTAGAACAATAGGACACACGTCCCGACAGTAGGTTTGGAGAAAAACATACCCATTGATTTATGTGTATAAATTATTGGTGCAGATAGGGTGGGGGAAAGAGAGAGAGATGTCAGTTAACAACTGTATATGCTTCAGTTGTTCACAACTGCACTGATCATAACTCTACTCATTATTCTCCAGGTATGACCTCGCTTTACATCTACTTATGGCCTGGGGTTGGGCAGTGATATGTTTGTACACATTGTATTACTAATGCCTTTCTAAGGCTAATATAAACATTTCCTTAACTGGCAGACCTGTAGAGGAAATATCTGTTAACACTACCTGACTGTTTCTACCCATATTCACATATTCAAGATTACATATGTGACACTGACAGGGGTGCCCTGCACTCATGCTGTGGGTGTGTGTGCTACTGCCTTACTCCACCTTGATTTCTGTCTGTCAACCTGGGTGTTGGTGGTAGTGACCAGTAGCAGTGACAGCGTGACACTTGAGGGACATTTATCAGAGGAGACTACTTGGTGTATGTACTTTTCTTGCTGTCACTTGCAGCCTTGGGGTTGGACAGTGGGTGTTGTACACAGTGTATAAGTACAGCCTTCTTACAGCTAGTAAAATGTTTCCTCACCTGTAGAGGTAATATCTGTTAACACTACCTGACTTCTACACATATTCACATATTCTTTGGTGAAATTATGCATACAGCTTACTACTACTCCAAGGATTCGAATGATGCATGTTTGTACAATAAGGTACAATGAACAATAACCTTGTAATTCTGACATTCATGCATGGCAGATAGTTCTTGTACTGTGTATTACTACTTTGACGTATTACAACCTGGAAACAATGGTTAACACAACATTACTATTCAGGGATCAGATCTTGGTGCATGGAACATTTCATATAGTTAATCTCCTGTTGTACAACTACACAGTCTTTGTCAGATTAGCTTCAATTGATTAATGCTGTCAGAGCCATAGGGGCTGTGCAGAACCTGTGATTCATGCCACCACATAGCAAAGTAAATACAACAGTTTGGGGGTTTTTAGTTTTATTAAAGGGTACTGACACTTTTATTGATATATACCCTGTACATCAGTATTACTCTGCTGACGTCTCATTTATTCATTACAGACAATACACATTTTAACTTCCTGGCAGTTGACATTCTACTCCTTTCTATGTATTTGCCCTGAATACTGCATGCTAATTTGTACTCACCAGCATTATGATACAGCCTTTGCAACCTGCTGGCATTTACATCCATGCTCATGGCCCTGGCATCTGCAGCTGGACAGGGGATAGAGAAACATTTATGCATACCTATCCATCAAATACACAGGCTGGACTTTGGCAAACACTAATTGTTACTGATATTTACACACATCTGGGACATTCACTGCCCATGCATCCTGGACCTACTGGACCAAGAGCTCCCTCTTCCTACACTTGAGGTCAGCAAAATGGTTCCAGACCTGCTGACCAGTCAGAGGGATGCCAATGGTACTGCTCAGATCACGTGTGAGACGGTCCCAGGGTTCTGCTTTGTATTGGGAGCCCTGGTATTGACCATGCAGCAGTCTCCCCTCATGGTCTTTCACTAGGAGTCCAACCTTGACCCTGGACTCCTGAATGTCTCAGCGCTGTGCCCGAAAGTGCGATCCCTCACTAACTCCTATCATAGTGCCTGCAGTTATGAGCTACAACTGGTTATGGGCTGTATTCCCACCTGCAAGGTTTAAATAGGGCTGATTTCCCACCATTTGCTGTCATTGGAGCATTTTTGAATATGCTGAGCTAAGCTAAGCAATTGGAAAACCTACTTAGCTAAGATTGGCAGTGCTTACATGGTCAGATATTGAGCACTGCTTACCAATGTGTAAATCCACTTAGCTGGGTAATTCATTGCTTAGCACTTATATTTAAGCAATGCTTACGCTAGCTAAGCAGAGCTGAGCGCTAGTTAGCATTGCTCAAATTTCATTTTATAAACTATTAGCATTGCTCAAATTTCATTTTATAGACTATCAGGTGTATGGGATTCATTCATTACTGACATATTATAATTTTATGTTTGTCTTCCATGACACTCCCCTATGTGCTTTCATTTACATTTATTCTTGTATGACTATACTGTATGGGGCACTTTTATTTATATGGGGGCTTTACATCTTTTCTGGACTAACACCCTAATTTTGGACCTGCTACACTTCCCTGGTTGTTAAATATTATGTACTACCTCATTTAATAAAACATGATTTTTAATACTACTTTTACATGTAAAAGTGAACAGATTTTATTGGGGCTTGAACCATGAATGTCTCATGCAAAGCATAAGCTCTAACCACTACACTATCTTGATTTGATGCGTTTTACTTGTATATTTCTATTTAGCTCCTTGGAATATTTAAGCTATGCTAAGAACAGCTGCACGATGCGCACACCCACTCAGTTACATTTAAACTTTTCTTGGGATGATAAAAAAGAAATTAACATGGATTTTAACTTTTTCTCACTTTATGGGGTATGCACATACCTCCACCCTCTTTGAACAAGAAATCTATACAAAGCCATACGTAATGGGAGGGGGGGTCAAAGGAATAAAAATAGGGATGATTTTGATATTTTCTCTTACACACCTTTAAAGTTGATAAAATAAGGGGGTTTGCATTAGCATACATTTTCTGAAGTGTCTGAAGTCTGTAACTAAAATTTCTTTCATTATATATTATTTTAGCCTTCATTGGCCAGATATGTGAGGCAAAACTCCGGACATTCTGCGAATATCTGTACAGTTGTGCGGAATGCCCACAAACACTGTTGTTTACATTTCAAAGAGCCATAACAGCACTTTCTGACTGCAGGGGGCATGCTACATGTGTGGCCACTGCTGTAACATGCACCCTGCACTTGTTTACAGTTTATGTCCATCTAGATTAAATGGCAGCATGCCTTCATGCATATGCAAGGCACGCTGCTGTTCTAAATGAACATGAACCGCGCCATGCAAGAATAGCCTTATTCTTGCATGGAGCTTCATGAATCCCAGGGTTTGTCTTTGATCTGGGGATAATTTGTGAAGTCAATCATTTTGTTGTTTAGTTTCAAATTTGGGTTGAGATGTAATAGTTGTAATAAATCAAGTGTATTTTATAGGTAGAGTGATGATATTACATTTTTATTCTTGATCATTCAATGAATTTTTAGAGGACACTTTTTTGTTAGTTGAATGTAGAGAAGGGCTTTCAGGTTGATAGAGTGATTTTATTTGATTATACCAAATTTGATTCCAAAGTGGTGACCAGGTTTGAGTGTCTGGGTCATAATTCAAGATTTGAATAATTCTTCCAGCACTGATGAAATCATAGTAAAGCTTATAGTCAGGTAGACCTAGACCTCCCTTTTCCTTATGTAGTACTAGTTTGTCATAACGGATTATTGTAGTTTTAGGGTACCATATGGAGTTTGAAAGGGCTGATTTCATTTTGGAAAATTTTCTTGGGATATTTAGATTTATGGAGTTTAATTGGTATAGGATTCTTGGCAAAATATTCATTTTAATGATGGCTACTTTCATTAAGGGGGAAAAGTTTATATTTTTCCACCTAGATATGTCCTGGCTATTTTTTTCCCATGTTGCTTGTAAATTAGCTTTCATTAGGTCTTTATGCATGTGTTCAAAGTTAATACCCAAGTATTTTATTGAGTATTTTACTTCAATTGGCATTATAGGGAAATATGATTTGTTATGTTTATGGGGATTATAAAATACTTTAAGGGGTTAATTTTGAAAAAAAATGCTGTTGTTTTTACAATTTTATGTAGATCAGTGTTAGGGAGTTCAAAGTAGATATTGAGATCATCAGCAAATGCAGTAAACATTAGATCAGTGCTATTGTTTTTTGGAAAATGGTGATAGTTTTTTTGAGCAATGTAAAGTAGGAGTGGTTCTAAGTAGAGATTGAAGAGATAGGGAAAAAGAGGGCAGCCTTGCTTGGTGTTATTTGTTATTTTAATAGGTTGAGATTGAATTTTGTTGATATACAATGTGATTGAGGCTTTTTGTAAATAGTTTTGATTATATTTATAAAAGATTAGGCGATGTTGACCAAAGGCATAATTTCTAATAGAAAATTTAAGTCCACTCTATTGAAAGCTTTACTTGCATCTACTGTTAGAGCATATCTGAGAAGTTTGTCTTTTGCCCAAAGCACCATCACTGTATCAAGAGTTAATATATTGTCCCAGAAATGTCTACTTTGTGTAAAACCTAATTGCTCTGGTGAAATTATAAATGGTATTTTTTTTGTAATCTCTGTGATAGTATTGTGGTTAGTATTTTAATGTCTAAATTTATAAGAGCAATAGGTCTGTAGTCATATGGGTTTGTTGTGCCTGAGTTGGGTTTGGAAATTAAAATAGTTTTTGAATTGTTGATATAGAGGTATGAGATTCCATGCTCTATTATATAATTATATACTCTAAGCAAAATACCAGAAAGCTGTAAATTGAATTTTTTGTATAATATGGTTGTAAAACCGTCTGGGCCAAGAGCTTTGTGTATTTTTAATTTATTAATGGCGAGTTAGATTCTGGTGTAAGTGGTTTTGCTAGGAAAGCTTTCTGCTCTTCATTTAATAGTGAGAATTTTAGGTCTTTTACAAATTTATCATGCAAGTCTGAATGGGCTTGTTTCTGGGAATTATATATGTTATTATATATTTTGACAAATGAATTTATTATATCTGAATCTTTATTTAATAATTTATCATTACAATTTAGTACAGTTATTTTAGGAGGATCCTTTTTAATATTTATTAGTCTGGCTAACACATTGGAAGGTACCTGGGCCCATTCAGCATAGCTGTATAATAGTCTAAGTTCAGTAAAGGATTGATTTTGTAGATAAAGGGCATATAGGTTTTTTTTTTGTAGGTTTAACATACTCTCTTCCTGACTCCGGGAAATATTTGTTTATGAGTTTTGCTTCAACATCTTTTAGTTGTTTCTCCAGTTGTGATTTTTTTCCCATTTTTCCTTGTCTTTTGAGGATAGGTGCTTTTTGTATAAATATCCCACAAATTACCGCCATGGTGGCAGCCCATTGTATGTCAATGGGTATTTCATTTATGGTTAGGTCTTGTTCTAGTCTAGCTAGGATGAGATTTATTTCTTGTACTACTTCTTCCTTATTAGTTAAGTTAGCATGAAATGACCAATTAGAGCAGTGATAATTTTTATATTTTGTGGTGGTAGTGTTGATATTGATTGAGATTTTTGAGTGGTCAGAGATTGACCTGATGTCAACTTTGTATTTTGTGACTGCTCTCGTTAAGGCTTCGGAGATCAAAAAGAAATCAATACTTGACCATGTTTTGTGAGTTGAAGGAAATATGTGTATTTATTTGTTGAATTGTCATGTTGATATATTCAGTGGGGGTCTGTTAAATCAAAATTATTTAATAATTATTCTAATGCTAGAGTGATCTGAGGTGATTGTTTTCAATTTTTATGAGATCCATCTTTGTAAGGGTTTATGAGGATATTTCAGTCTCTACCTATAATATAGTAATGATTAGCACATTTTATTAGTAAGTTATAAATGTCAAACATAAAGTAGTGTTGGTTAGAGCATGATCCATAAACATTTACAAAAATTATAGGTTTATTTATGTGAGGATAAGTACTAATAAAGTCGCACCATCTACCATTTATATCTGAACTGTAGTGTAAAAGTTCTCCTACAAAGGATTTTTTTTTTAATTATAATTGCAGTTCCTTTGGATGCTGTACTGTTTCCTGCTGTTATGATTTGTTTAATCCAATTTTTCATTCTATCATTGTCCCACTGGTCATTTGTCATATGTGTTTCTTGGAGATAAATAATATTTGACTTATTTTGGTAAATAAGATGCATAATTAAATTTGTCTTCTTTTTATCTTGAAGATCATTTATATTCCATGAATTGAGTTTAATCAGTTTGTATAGGTTTTTTGAAGAATTTTATTTTTTGTGAAGTAAAAGAGTTGTGTATAATATTGAAATGGGAATCTACTGGGATATGAATGTAGTTTTGAGTAGCATCTATTTCTCTCAAGTCAACCTTTGTGCCTAACCACCTATCCCCCCTGGGATGAGATAGGAAAATATTTAGTAATAACATAGCATTTATAGACTGAATTCTTTGTAGGGAGTATACTGTGTTGCAGAGGGATATACAACAGTACCTTTTTGTCTACCCAAGTATCTACAGTCATTGTATATTTCACACTATTAGCTTCCCCTATAGTATGGAACTGTAATCGACAGTTAGATCTATCCATAAGAGCATACATTTTATACTAACCATTACAGATTCTGTAAATTCCAAAACTATTTAAGAAAACAACAGTAAAAACATGAGAGATAATGAACTTGGATACATTGTTTTGAGGTATATCACCTACTATTTGCAAAGGTTGAGTCAACGTTCACACATTGCCAATACTGAAACAATATAGAAAAGGAAAGAGAAAATAATAAAAAATATATAAATTGTTGCAGCTTTGGTTGTTTTGTTTTACCCTTTAAATCAAGCCAATGACAACCTATATAACTACAGAAGAGCTTCCATCCATGATGAGACTGTAATCCCTGAACACCAAAAGATGGATTGATAATAGACCCTCTATGATTTGCTTGTTTTATACCGTCAGATGAGATTTTGCACTAAACTCCTTTACTAATCAAAGAAACCAGTCAGTAAGTGATCTCTCGAGGTGTAATAATAATCTTTAAAATCAAATGATGACCACCCTCTGTATATCAACACTATGGATGACTTCCATCATGCCATTAAGTACTTGAATTACAGAGGGAAAGCTATTGCAACTAGAGTACTGTATATGTGTATAGGTGTACAACCACATTCAAATCATCCCATTAATCACCCATTACTGCTTGTTATGTACTTCATTGTTTACTTCATGACACCAATCCACTTAAAAAGTATTAATCTTCAATAATACTTACTAATTAACAATTAGACTAGTCTGGGAGTAGATCAAAGGATGATATCTATCGGTTTTCCATAATCAGCTATTAACTACATTATTTATTACTATGTCATCTGGTGATTCATCCTCTGTTAGCTACTTCGGTACTTATGTGTTATCGCAACCAGATACTACCGGTTGTTTCACGATGTTTAAATGTAACCTATTAATGCAGTGAAGATGTCAAACAAGTGTTTTCTTTCATACTGAAGGTTGTTTTAGGCAGGGTTGTGAATAAAAAAAGTAAAAATGTAGTGTCGGTGTTTATGTATGCACCTTACTAACACTGTGTCATGTAGCTGGCAGTAAAGTGCATAGACGCTTCAATTGTCAGGGCTGCTCTCTTACTGACTGCAATTGCTCTTACCAAATATCGCCTCACTTTGCTTTTCTTCAGCAAGTAAGTGACAGAGCATTGCAATGTTTCTGTGTTTTTATGCAACTGTGTCCACAGCTTGCTATATGACTGTAGCTGACAACTTGCACTCACTACTACAGAACAGATAAACTCGTTCAACCATTACCTTATGAATTATACTGTCTTATAAATGTGAGAAAATTGAAGTGTGCATGTGTTATGCATGCAAAACAGGAAGACTGAAACAATTGTTTCTCTCTTCCTGAATGTAATCCACAGTAACTTTTCATCAGTAAGGACTTCAAATAGCAACTTGCAGTTTTCCCCCAGTAGTTTTCATGCCAGCATGTGTATTATCGCAACTGCGAAAATCTGGTTGCGATTACACGTAAGTACCGCTACTTCCTATTAATGTGTGTTCTTTGGGTTCTGATAGAATGAAATGTTAAGTTTCAAGAATTGCTGAAGTTACTTTTTCTCAGAATTAGCACTTCACTTAAGTCTTTTAAACTGTTTGGTACTACGCATTGGTTCTGGATTAAATAGGTGCAATATATATAGTTGCTTAAGACTATAAAGTCCCTACAATTGCTAAACTGTCTGTTTTTATATTAATGTGGTAATGTTTGCAGTGCAGTAGCATTAGGAACTTTCAGCAGATATACATAAATTCAAGAACAAAATAAGTATCACACCTAATTTAGGTAAGAAATGCAGAGTGCCACAAAAATCCTTTAAGTAAGATATCACATAGATATAGTCACATTTCTTCTCAGATAACATTCAAATTTAATTAAAAGACAATTAAATTTTACATCTAACTGATCCTGCTTGTAACTTGTGTATGAAATTAAACTGATGAGTTATTTAATTTTTGTTACCAGAGCTGTATACTGCCCTTGGGATCTGTATGATTGATTATACAATTAATCCAATGACAACAGGCTTCAACTGTGGGAGGGTGTTTTTTGCTTCAATTGTGGGACCCCAAAGGATATTGAAAACAGAACAAAGCTAGGCTTTGATAAATGATGTTTTTCTTACAAATATTGTCTATAATACAGTATTTGCCTATTATCTAACTAATAACAGCAGAATAAAAAAGCAAGAGTCTATTATTCATTTTGGAAGTTACTGCTGACACAAAGGTTAAATAGCATATTTTTTGTGATTCTCAGTAAAAGTAGGTAGCAAACATTATGAACTACATAATAAAATAAGGCAGTACAAGAGAGCAATATCAGGTCTGGATGGTTTACTATCAAAAGCTTGAAATGACTTTCTTCATTTGCCATTTAGTCAAAAGTATAGATTCAAAGTTTCTATTAACCGACTTTAAAAATAACGAATTTGGATAACTGAGACATTCTTCCTGTTTAGATTTTTGTGGAAGTCAATGTTACAAATGCATTAGTTCTGATTGGATGATGTATTAATATACATACAGTGAAAGTAGTGCAACATACGTATTTTGAAAATATCGAATTATGAAAAACCGACATTGACATGTTGGACATTATGAATAAACAACATTTCTATTTTCAACATTTATTTTCAAAATTCTAACCACGCGAACAAATGCATTTCTTGATTTCAGTAGTAAACCAGTCTGGACATGTGTGATCATCCACTAGTGAGAAGTGGTTAGGCTAAAAGTTAGTCAGTGGTGCTTATATTGATTTTATGACCATTCATCATGCCATTCCACTGAGTGTAAAGGACCTTTTCCTATAAATGACTTGGGAGCATAAGAAAGTTAAATAACTTGTAATTAACAGAGTATGCATGGAAGAAATTTTGGGATTCAGTCCTAGGTCTATAGCATTGTAGGCCTATACTGTAATGTTTCTTGTAATTTTTTTTGGTCCCCCTTGAGACATCATGCAGTTGTCCCAGCTCTTGGTGTCTCACACCCACATGGGGTTTATCAGCTTTAGCTCCTATTCCCCTGGACTTAATCCAATACTGCTGACAGAGATTTTCTTTATTTATATGCCCTTCCCACTTCCCTGTCCTGCCTCCCCATGTTTGTTGAGTACATTTGAGGACATCTCCCTTCTCTGTACCACCCTTCACTTAAGGGAGGGTCATTGATGAATGCCTTCCCACAAGGTACTGGCACACCCATCCCTCCCTGCCACCCCAGCAGTCAGCTAAGCTACTAATTGAGCCTGGGTTAACTGGCAGTAGTTATGACTTTATCCCTATATGCTACTGGAGTGGCTTATGTTTCCTTTATTGTTGTAATACACCTACTCAAACTTTTTGAAATACTAAATGGCGGTAGACAGAGGATGATGGCAAAAAGAGCTACTGCTTATCACAGGACCTTGAACTTAAGAAGGTATTGCTTCTTAACACAGAAAAACAGAGTTTTACTATAATACCGTCAAGTGTAACTTAATTATTAAGAAGAAAACATGTTCATAAAAAATTCTGTATTTCAGATTATTTGGGCAAAAGTGGTATAAGAAGCACAATATCTCTGTAATAATACAGCTAAGATATCTGAACATGAGAAAACAGGAGCAACACTCATCTTTGTAACCAAGCTCCCAAAGGGAAGACTTACCAAGTCCCAGTCAATGGAAAATGTGCTCATTGAAAGCATTCTGTCACAAGGAGAGTACACCTTTTCTTTCTGAATGTGTGAGTGTAATATTACAACCCTGGGGAAGAGGAAATGGTCACTTTTCTGTAAATTCTAACTGTCTCCCTTTCTAGATGCTTGTACAGTCTCGGACTCATATATAGTTGCAGTCTGTAAGAGTGAACACATTTATAGTTGCAGTCCGTAAGAGTGAACACATTTATAGTTGCAGTCTGTAAGAGTGAACACATTTATAGTTGCAGTCCATAAGAGTGAACACATTTATAGTTGCAGTCTGTAAGAGTAAACACATTTATAGTTGCAGTCTGTAAGAGTGAACACATTTATAGTTGCAGTCTGTAAGAGTGAACACATTAAAGAGAGCAAACATTATTTTCCCTTGTTTTTCAGCATGCTGGCTGCTTTGCATGCGAGATGATGGCACAGTGGGTTGTGGGAATTTGTCCTTTCTCCACTTTTGTACAATATCGGGGTTGATGGAGTCAGCAGAGGATACTGGGGTACAGTAGGACTTGCCCCTACATAAAGCCATGATGTTTTTCAGTTTGATCCAAAAGGTTTATTCTTTTTGTGCCACTTTTTGGAGAGTTTGATGTTTATGATATATATGTACTGATTTATCAAAATGCAAAAGCATAAACATTCAGGTGAGCAATGCCTGCATTAAAGAAATTAACATAATGAAAAAATGATAACATCAGGAATAAAGGGTCCTGAAAGGAAGCACACAGTTTCCTTTTACATTCCAAACACCAAAACCCCACCGCACCTTCTGAGATGATATGTCTGAATAGTGGTAGCGGTAGTGACACAGAAAGGGATTTTTAATAGTAAGGTGTAGGATGAAGGGTTAGGGTCAGGATCCAGGGCAGGGTTAGGGTTAACAGACATTAGTAAGCTGCTACAGATTACCAAAACCCCACCACTCACTCAAGCATAATTTGTCTGAATAGTGACAGTTTTATAAACAGGGTTGTTCAAAGGCAAGGTGAAGGGTTAAGGTTAGGGGCAGGGTTAGTGCTAGCAGGTATTAGTAAGGTAACACAGGGGACTGAATATGTCTGTATGCACTGAATGCTGAGGAACTAGATATGTTAGCCTCAGTATATTTTATGTCTCACTCTCACTCCACTAAAAACTTGATATAGATAATAATCTTAGGATTATTTATATATTAATATGCAAATGTGAGAATTATTGCACACTTACAGGAATAGAAGTATTAACATAATAGAATAATCATGATACCACAGAATAAGTTAATGCCCATTGAATCTGAACATTTGGCTGACAATTAATTTTTCTGTATTGCCTGTTATTAGGCTCATAAAATGGCTTGTTTAAAACACGTCAGTGGAACCATCTATTGTTAGTCTTCAGGAGCACTAACGATTTTTCTTTCCCTATTCTCTTGTTCATTCATTTTTTTTTTCTAAAAGCTGCCTGCTGATTTTGCTTTAGTATCAATTTATTTGGCGTTCATTTCCATGTTTTTTTTTTTATCTCCCTTAATAAGAGATAGCTACACACCGGCAGTCGGCTTTGAACCTGATTAATTAGAGCTCTTAATATTTCATGGAAGTTGCTGAAGAAAGCTCAAGATCCAGAAATGTTTATATGTTTTACAGTGTTTACCAGTTATTTAAATTGTGTGGTACATTCAACCATAGTAACCCATGATCTTCCTGGAAAAAAAAGTTATTGATCAGCTCATGGCATGGTGTAAAGCAAATATTGTCTATTTACTTCTTGACCTTTCCAAATAAAACACTGGAAATAAATTCAATGAATGTTACCTAAAACAACCATGCTCATCTCCAAGGTGGTGCCATTCCTTTCAATAAAATAGATACAGATAATGGTGTATCCCCATGCATAGCTATGCTTTAACATCTGTGCTGTTTTAAAAGCTTCTTACTAAACTGAAAAAAATAACATTCTTAGCAGCTGTCTGTCTCCCATTGAGAAAACCATGTTTTCCTGTAGAGGGCATGGCCTATTCAATATCCTTCTTAGTTAATAAATGAATTATCATAATTATGTTGCTAATCAATCGTCAGAATCATAAACGTTATGCTCTGACATCTTGGGAAGGTTTTATCATTGTTTTCCTTCACAAAGGGAGATGATCTACTGAGCTGTCAAATTAAATCCCCCCTTTACTTTATTTCTTCATTCTCCTTCTAAAATCCTATGAAGATGTGTGTGTGTATGTATGTGTATATATATATATATATATATATATATATATATATATATATATATATATATATATATATAAGAAACAGTAGCAAGCACCACCAACTAGGAATGACACGAACAATATGAAGAAAATCAATCACAGTTTATTATCAACAATAACGCTTGTACAGATACAGCACGTTTTCGTCATCAACTTAATCAGAAAATGAAAAGCAACCACATCCATCTGTATTTATACGCTCCTTATTAACATCAATTAAAACAATTCAATCAACTTTAAAAGCAACACATTTAATAAATCAGTTAATTCCATTTAATATAAAACCTATAACCAAAATAGTTTTATAACTTCTTACATTTAATAAATATAATTAAACACATTTAAAACCCTCATCCTATTCATAAATCTTCCAAAACCAACAGTTAATAAATAATATATAAATAAATGGTTAAAATAGGTTAAAATTAATTATATATGTTAATAATATATGTTGAACAGTATATATCTCCCTCAAGTGGTGAAACTGAAAATAACATATAAATTAATTCATAGTTATAACTTAGTAAATTTAAAATGAGTTAAATGGTACATTATCAATTTAACTTAAAAGTGTTCTTTCTAACTTGTACATAAAGTAAATTAAAGTTTAGCAGATCTGATTTTAAGCACTGGTGCTAAAGATACCATTTCATTTAAACCTGGGAATTTGCTAGAATCCAACACCAGTTGCCAATATAATTCTCTGTATTCAACTAGGGTTTCCCACATACCACCCCTAGGACTCGGTGCAACCACCTCCAAGATAAAAAATTGAAAACCAGATGTCCTACAGGTGGTAGTGTGCTTGTATAATGCATTTCACTCGTTCTTTGTTCTAATTTCATATAAATGTTCGTAAATCCTCTGTTTTAACTTCCTTTCACTTTTCCCTATATAAAAGGATTGACATTCTTTACAAGTTGCAATATAAATAATCCTTTTAGTGTTGCAGTTAGCGTATGTGTTTAAAGATAATTTCCTTTTCCTAGCCTTTAAATAAATAAAATCTCCTGTAGATAAAAATGTACAGTAATTACAACACCCACACTTATATAAACCTTTCTTTTCTTTCATTCTACTCTGTGTATTGACTCTAACCGAACCCCTCTCTAAAATATTTTTAATACTGTTACCTTTCCTGTATGTGTAAATCAATTCTTTGTCAAAAATGTATTTTAAATCCGAAATCTTAGAAAAATTGCTCCATTCCTTGTCAAAAATTCTCCTAATAACTTTAGAATTACGGTCATATGTAGTAATTAAACTAGACGAATAGTCTTCCATAGGTTTGTTTGTTTGTTTTGTATCATCCACAAGTTGAACTTTACCTAAAATTGGAGCAAATTTATCATTTCTCTTTTCACTTACTTCATTCAAAATTTTGTCAAAAAATTCCCCTGGATATCCTCTGTTTAAAAATAATTCCCTAAGTACAATCACCTCACTTAAAAAAGTCTCATCGTCGGAGGTCATCCTACTCAACCGTACTAGTTGTCCCTTCACCACACCTTTCTTCTGGTGTGGTGGGTGGGAACTAGTATAGTATAAATAGGAATTAGAGAAGGTCTCTTTTCTGTGAATCTTAGATGTAAACTGACCATTGTTTTTCAAAATGTGAACTTCTAGATAAATTAATTCATTTTGGCTGAAGTTATTAGTGAACTCCAAGAAGTCAGTTGTGTTGTTGTTTACATAATCTACAAAGCTGTCAAAATCATCTTGTTGGCCCTTCCACAAAAAACAAAAATCATCCAAAAATCTACTATATAATATCCAGTGACTTTGGTAGGGTGAATTTATCAAGTATTTGTTTTCCCAAAAAATCATTAGTTAAAACTACTCTGAAATCACTGTGTGAGATTTTTTTACTATGCACTAAAATTTCTTCGAACCATTCCATACCGAGATTATGTGGTATACATGTAAACAAATCCACAACGTCTAGTGTACCAAATGCTATGCTATCACTAAACAAAGAAGGTTCCAGTTTCCTCAAAAAATCCCAAGAATCAACCAGTACATTATTATTTCCTTCCAAAACACATTTTACCTTTGAATCCACATATTTTGCTAGTGGTGCTGTCACAGCACCCTCCGCAGAGACAGTCGGTCTCAGGGGTGGGTCCTGAGAATTTTTGTGCACCTTCGGAATCCCAAAGATGCAAGGTACTTTTGGCTTCTCCGCGTGAAAAAATGTATATGTTTCCACATCAATTGTACCTTCTAACAGTAAGTCATTTAGTGTGACTTGTATTTTCCTGTATGCAATGTTGATTTCATTGATGGACACCCTTGAATATTTATCAGAATCATTAAGAATGACCATAATTTTCCCCTCATATTGTATACTATCCATCAACACCACACCCCCACCCTTGTCGGGTTTCATAACCCTTACACTCCTGTTGTTACTAATGTCCTTCAAGACTTCCATTTCACTAGGAGTTAGATTAGGAAACACATATTGCTGATTCACATTTAATCTCAGTTCCCTTTCCACCTTTAGTTCAAAATTCCTAAGCTGTGGGTGCAATGGTGGGTTGAATGTGCTTCTACGCTTCAAACATCCACTTCCAATACTTGTATTTTTTCCATTAAAAAACAACTCTAAAGTTTTCTTCCTGATAAATAATTTTATATCAACAAGCAACTTGAACATATTTGTTCTCTGTTTGGGAATGAAACTGAAACCTTTAGAAAATAAATCAAAAAAAAGTTTTGTTAATTGAAACACTAGAAAAGTTAAAAATGTTAAAATCTTTAAATGTCCATTTATTCCCTTCATTTGTTAAAACATTAATTGATTCCAAACTTGCCCTTTCCTTTCCTGAGGCCTCCACCCACTCCCTGGGTAGTTTTTTGAATAATAATCTACCGATTCTTTGTCCATTAATCTTTCGGACCTTCTAAGTGGAGGGTACTCAGCCCCATCTACATTGTTGTCAACATTCACAGTTTCTTCCCATTCAGTTTCACCAAGAAATTCCTTACCCCACCCTCCATACCCTTTTCTCTGTGTTGATTTTGGTTTTGGGTAGTGGGTTTTGTTTTTATATTCATTTAAGTCCCTGTCTATTTTACCAAATTTCCTATTCTGAACATCTTTACACCGAGATTCAACATTCTTTAATAACTTGTGGTGCTTTTCATTTTCTATGTCAACAGTAAACATTAAATCATTTGTAATAGCCTTATTAATATTGTCAATGTCCATAAACAATTTCTCCATTTCTCTTTCATTGTTTTTGATAATTGCTCTCATAATTTCAAATCCACAATTGTCAAAAGCATTAATTAAGTCATTGAAAAATTCAGTACCTTCCATAACATTATTTGGGTACTTGCATACCCTAAGACCCTTAGGTACTATTTTAAACTGTAAACAATGTTTCAAATAAGCACAATCCATGTCCAACATTTTATATTTATACAAATAATAATCCAAGTCGTTTAACATTGTGTTATAACTGGCGTTGTTGTTATTGTTAAACCTTTTGTATTAAAATCAAATTTAACATTTAAGAAATCCGTTAGCTGGATTTTGCTACCTGAAAGTACTCTTTCTGTGTCCATAGGTGCACGCGAACCACATCGTTTATCTCCACCTCTCGTTTTCCCCTTGCCACTCGCATTAGTGCTAGTTAAAGTTAAATGAGGAAAATCATCCAAACTGTTGTTCGCAACGCCGTTTGCATTGCCCATTTCCTCATTATCATCATTAAGCCGTGTTTCTCTGCCAACAGCTACTACTCCACTCCCTCTCGGTTGCTGAACCACTTCCTGGTTCCCTGGTATCGGTGGTGACAATAGCAGCATAGCAAGAGATTGGCTAATAGGGGACAGTAGTGCTACCAACTGCGTCAGCTGCCCGATAAGCTTACGAACCTCTCCAGTTTCAGATCCTTTGAAGAGATTGTCCGTGCCAGACCTAGAATCCATCTCCGACAAATAACCAAAAAAAAGGGGATCAATGGTGCACAAGAAAACCAAGAAACAGTAGTAAGCACCACCAACTAGGAATGACACGAACAATATGAAGAAAATCAATCACAGTTTATTATCCACAATAACGCTTGTACAGATACAGCACGTTTTCGTCATCAACTTCATCAGAAAATGAAAAGCAAGCACATCCATCTGTATTAATACTCTCCTTATTAACATCAATTAAAACAATTCAATCAACTTTAAAAGCAACAAATTTAATAAATCAGTTAATTCCATTTAATATAAAACCTATAACCAAAATAGTTTTATAACTTCTTACATTTAATAAATATAATTAAACACATTTAAAACCCTCATCCTATTCATAAATCTTCCAAAACCAACAGTTAATAAATAATATATAAATAAATGGTTAAAATAGGTTAAAATTAATAATATATGTTAATAATATATGTTGAACAGTATATATCTCCCTCAAGTGGTGAAACTGAAAATAACATATACATTAATTCATAGTTATAACTTAGTAAATTTAAAATGAGTTAAATGGTACATTATCAATTTAACTTAAAAGTGTTCTTTCTAACTTGTACATAAAGTAAATTAAAGTTTCTTCGTTTTCTTGCACACCATTGATCCCCTTTTTTTTTGGTTTTATATATATATATATATATATATATATATATATATAAACTGCTTCTTATTTGGACATTCATAGTGTCCTTACTAAAAGAGATCAAGGTTTCCTTATTTGGTCACAATAAAATAACATCACTCCTTGCCTTTTCATTAGGCATCCAAAGGAAACTTAGTAATGGTGAATCCATAAACACACTTTATGATGTCCTCCTGTATGCCAAGTGTATATTTATCCACTCTTGATATTAGTGTGAAAGCCATCATTTTTTTTCAGTTATTCAGTAAATTATCCATAACAGATACATTGGAATGAAACACTCACTTTACAAGAACTTGAGATACCTCAAGCATCAGTAACAGAGCCCTTGCTTTAGTATTTATAAAAATCTTACTCACAATTTCTTTTCCTGCTCACTGATTTAGTACACACGAGTCTACACTTCTTCGCTCCAATATTTCTCTAAGCATCTCTAAAATATCAACAGTCTTATGCATGTCTGAAATAGATATCTGATTATAGACTGTACTAAACCCTAATGAAAGATAAGCAATTATCTTCATTAACGTCCAGCACTTTCTAGCCCACATAAATGGACCTCACATTACAACAATGGCAGATACAAAGGTCAAAGTGGAGTAGACTATGAATTTACTAGTTGCTATTATAGGTTCATAGATTGGTGCAAGGAGGTTAAGCCACTGCTGTCACACTGGTATACTTAACTAGTTACTCAGACAATCATTAAAGAACGAGAAGCCAGGCCTGAGGTAAACAGGCATGTTCCCATCCTTTCGACTATTATATTTGAACATGGTGAGAAGTGCGCTTTGTTTTGCAGAAAGTGGAAGCATCTGTGTATTTAGGTTCTTTGATCATGCTTATGTTTCGCTACCAGTTTTTCAGATATGCAATAGATATAGTGACAGACTTTCACCCCATTTAACTGAAAATTTCAACAAAGCAATATTATTATGAGTGCTGGAGTAAAAATGCTGGCAATTTGATATGGTGTTTGTATCATGCTGCATATATATATTTCTTATTATATATGTTTTATATAGATCTGTATTAATTCATCAAAGGTTCAGTTCAACAAACCTTTCTTTAATCGAACTGTAACCATCAAACGTTCATTTCAGCGAATGTTCTAATCAAACAAAAATTTAAACAAGGAAACTAAGCACTTGGCCAAAACACTGGAACAGACACCGCAGTATGTAAAACTCACTAAAGAAGGGTCCTTTACTCCCCCCACAACACCCGCAGTCCTCCACAACCCTCAACTATATATACCAACTCTGAGATCACACTACCGTGGGGAAAAAGGGAAAATTTGTTATGCTGGCCAACTGCTTCCTTTCCTTACATAAATGCTTCATGGATATGAATGTTTGCTGAAATGAACGTTTGATGGTTAGGGTTCGATGAAGAAAGGTTCGCTGAAGTGAGCCTTCGATGAATTAATATAGACCCTTATTATATATGTGGGTGTCCCCTGTGGGTCTCCCCTGAAAATAAACAATACATATTAGAACTTCTCAAATAACAAACAAGCAAACTAGCCTTAACTGATAGGGTGAAAATAAGGCTTACATTTAGGAATACACTGAGTACTGCTTTAAGCTTGTGATCCAGTCATGAATGGGAATCAGTTGTTCAGTAGCTGACAAATAAATGAAGCAGGATTCTGTTACTACATGGCAGCATATCACACATAGTAAGTTTTAAAGTCTGCCACAAAGTATTTAGATGTTAAATGGTGAATAAGTCTCAGGAGCAGGCTGCAGGCAGTGAATGAATAAATTTGAGACTCCAGTTAAATGGCGGCTGTCTGGACTCTGAAGTAAATAAACAGACTGCTCTCATAGGGGAACATAACAGACTTAGAATCAACCAACACCAACAAATTGTTATGTATTAAAGGCAGCAAAAATGTAAAAATGAGAAATCATTCTCTGGAATTGTACCATGTCCCTGTGGTGGCAAAAATCAAAAATCCAGTGACAAAAGTGATAGATTTGAAAGGACATAGCATTACACAGTGAAGTAATTAATTCATTCTTTTCCAGATATCCATTTTAACCAGTTCCAGATCACAGAAGAACTGCAATCTATCCCAGCAGTTAGAGTCAATGCAGAGAATGTATTTCATATATATGATACCAGTCTGTCACAGGAGGCATACACACACAATTTGCACACCTTTGGGCAATTCTAGGGGTTCCTGCCTTTCCTGCACATGTCTTTGGGATGTGAGAGAAAATCTGAATATCATATCAAAAATCAGACATAGGAAGGACATGGAAACTGCTCAGAAGGATCCCCTGCTGAGAATCAAACTGGGGGACCAAATGCTGCGAGACAACTATACCAACCAGCATGTCACAAAGCAACAAGGAGAATGAATTCCTTAGTGTAATTATTATGGGGGGATTTGGAGATTTTGATAAACACTGTTGGAAAATAATGGACTACTGTGAAAGTGAATGAAAAGTGCATTGGGCAAATGATCAAAAGAGACTTCACTCTTCTTAAGACTGAGATGGTATCCTTTAAGCCCACCGGGCCAGTGGATACCACATCCCACAATGCTGAATCCTTCACAAATGCTTTCTATGGACATCTCCAAGAATGCATGGATCATGCAATCCCAAATAAATCCAAGACCCTCTCCACCAAAGGCAAGCGTCCTGTCTGGTGGACCTCAGCCATTAACAAATTGTATAACAAAAGAAGGAAGCTACTGCACGACAGAGCAAAATCCCATAAAGGGAAGACATCTCTGATCAACACTAGCAGAAAACTATGTTCTCTCATAAAAACATCCAAGGCCAACTTTGAGAGAAAAATCGCTAAGGACACTAAAGATAACCACAAAGCCTTCTTCAGCTCTGTTAGAAACCTGGGCGGAAACCCTCAGATATGCTCAGAGTTAGTTCACAACAACAAAAAATACACTGAACCCACAGATATTGCCAACATTCTGGCTGACAGGTTCAGTGCAAATTTCTCCCCTCCCTCACCCCCAAAAGAAGAAATACTTATCCCAGCTGAATGTAATCTCCCTGTCATCTCAGATGTCCAGGTGAGAGCCGCCCTCAGCAAAGCTAAAAACACAGCATCAATGGGACCTGACGGTATCCCGGGTTGCGTGCTACGTGAACTCCAAGAGGAGTTAAACCCGCACATAAAAATGCTATTTAAACTTAGCCTTACTACAGGATATGTACCTGGACACTGGCGTACAGCAACAGTGGTCCCACTCCACAAAGGGGGTACCTCTACAGACCCTGGGAACTACCGCCCCATAAGCTTAACCATCCTTGTCTGCAAAGCTATGGAAAGAATCATTATGGAACTCATAAACAAAGACATTGGGGACCTACAGACACTCGATCCCACTCAGTTCAGCTTTGTAAAGGGCAGATCCTGCCTTTTGAACCTGGTTGACTTTTTCAAAACAGTCACTAGAGCCATTGATGAGGGCAAAGCAGTCCATACAGCCTACCTGGACTTGGCTAAGGCCTTCGACACAATACCCCACTCAGGCATCATAGATAAGCTCAACAGCTTAAATGTAAACCCTTATGTCACTAGATGGGTTGCAAACTGGCTAAAGGACAGAACCTATAAAGTTAAAATCGCTGGAGCAATGTCAGACTCAAAGCCAGTCACAAGTGGTGTCCCACAGGGATCTGTCCTGGGACCCCTCTTGTTCGGCATTTATTTCTCAGATGTTAAAGCAAACATGGGAGGGTTGTGGCTGACAAAGTTCGCAGATGACTGCAAACTAGGCGCCATAGTCGATACACCAGCAGACACATACATCCTACAAAAAGGCCTCACAGAAACGGACAACTGGTGTCGGAGTCATGGCCTTAAACTAAATGCCAAAAAATGTATGGTCATCCCCTTTGGGAAAAACAAAGTACCCACAAATTATCACATAGACAGCAACCCACTGAGTACGGAAAAAGTAATCAGCGACCTAGGGACCCAAGTCGACAGCGACCTCTCATTTGACACCCACGTTGCCAAAGTGGTTAGAAAGACATTCTACCTTGCACACCTTATCATGAAGGGATTCACATCCAAATCCAAGGATGTCATTGTACCCCTATACTCCTCCCTCATCAGACCCATGATTGAGTATAATGCCCCATTTGGTATGTACCTCACCCGGCATTTGCAACAGCTGGAGAGACCACAAAAGTACCTCACCAAGAGGATCAAAGGTCTCCAACATATGTCTTATTCTGCCAGACTAAAGAAACTCCAGCTCTATTCAGTAGCATACCGCCTGCTCAGAGGTGATCTGTGCCTGACGTACAAGGCCATGTCCAACCAGGAACTGATGGACATGCTCCACCTCAAAAAATCCAAATCCGTCAGAACCACGAGAGCTAAAGACTTAAACCTCGGCACAAGTATGAATAGGACATGCTGGAGGGATAGATTCATAACCCAGAGGCTTCCCATGCTCTGGAACAGAATCCCAGTTCATGTTAGGCAGAGCCCCTCACTAACTCTCTTCAAGAGAAATCTTGATGAGTGGATGGGAGATCGTAAGTTTACCCCAGGGGTCACCTCTGTGTCACTACTAGACAGGAGCACAGTAAACTAATTCTATTATATAAGGGGACCTTCACTGTGTCACTACTAGACAGAGGCACAGTATTCTAAATCTATTCTGTACATTTTTGTACCATTTCATGGGGTGGCGAAAGCCACATCACTATGGCTAGGCTTACAAATGCCCCAGGGCAGATAGCCTAGTACTAAACTATGAAACTATGAAACTATGAGAGAAGAAAATGTAGACATTACTCTTTGTGAAGCCAGAATAAAGCAATGTGCTATAAGGAAGTGGATTAAAGTAGTGACAGAAGTAACAAAACAGGAATAAGCGCAGCAAGGACTACTGAGAGTAGGGCCAAAGTGGATGTACCGGGTCTCAAAATTTCAGCGACCACTTGTGTATGAATGGCAGATCTCCTTCTACACAGCAGGGAGTCAAAGTACAACTGCAGACTCCTGAAGTCAAGAAAAACACAAATATCTAGAGTTATATGAAATCTACTTGAGAATACTATAGTAAATTAGCATTCTAAGAATATTGCACCCCTAAATTTATAGGGTTTTCCCTGTCACCAAAAGTGCTGTATTTCTTGGATTTTGGACATAGGTATCTGCCCACAACAGTGAAACAGTCGTATGTACATGCAGGACAAAATCATTGAGCCTTACACCGGTGATGTCAAAATGATGCCATAAATGTTATGATCATTCAATTCAAAAAGAATATTCTAGGCGACATTTTTTTTTTCAGTAGATGCTACCACATTTGGAAATGTTCCCCGTTTCTGAAGATTTGTTACATACTTAGTTTGTGGATAGGTTAATGGTCCACTGCAGAAAACACTGTTTTTTTTTTTTGCATTTTTCTTTTGGAGAGGGTTGTTTACAGCTGACATTGTAAGTATGAAGGCAATTTCATTAATATTTTTGTTGTCTGTCATAAAACATCCGTGTAAACTAGCGGTATGACATGGAAAAACATTGTGCATTTTTTTTGAATTTTCTAAATTTTTTTAGTTTCTTTTTTCATCTGATTTCCATGCCAAGAGTTTAGTCTTGAACTGTACTTCCACCCACTCTACACATTTTTTGTGCTCCTGAATGACAGCCCTTTGGCTCATTCTTTGGTGTAGCCAGGAACAGAGCTGACATTGGTTTTGTGTAGACAGGTTTTTTGCTATTTTTATCTCTAGTCTCCCCTATGCTTGGACTTTTCATGTCCAACAAGCTGGATTGCTGTGGGCCTGCCTAATGTACAGCTATGCCTTTGTCTGTGGTATAATATGTCCTTGCCTTCATTGTAGACTGTAGCAGCTATGTCTGTCCTAGTATCTTGAAGGACTTCAACTATGGACAGCATGTATGGAGACATGGTCCATATATCTTCCCTCAGATATAAATAAACACTCAGTTCCTTTTTATTCTTCTTTCTCCCCCATTCCATATACAAGCTCTAATAGGTACCCCAGCAACTATTTGCATTCAGACCACCAAGATGATTATCAGACTGTTAAGCCTATCTGCAGGCAACATTGGCATTGTTTGAATCTTTTAACTTAAAGAATCATGAGCAGCATACATTTACAGCCATACAAAATTTGCTTCAAAACTAAAAAAAAAATGTTGATTGGGTTTTATGAAGATTACTAAGTATGTAACATAATACCATCTTAAATAAAAATAAAAATGAGTAAAATGCATTGTCTGTTTTTGCAGGTGCTGCTTGTGGATGTCGGTGCGTAAGACACTTTGGATATCTTACAAACAGTTTTAAAGGTTTAAGAGAATTGCTACTTGTACCACTCTCTTTATAGAGATCCTTTTAACACTATGCACCAACATTATGTACAGAAGGAGGCAACAGGTTAGATTCCTCCATCAAAGTGGCACAGATTTGGCATTCACAGCTTGTCCCAGCAATTTTACCCTTACCTTTCAGTTATTTCATGGGCATCTGCAGATGTTGGAATGCCTGCATTCTACCACCCTGATGTATTGTTTATTTATTTACCCATTTACTTATTTACTTATTTAAATTTGCATTTTTATTATTAGGGTGATCAAGTGGATTGTAATCTATCTTCATCAGTGAGAACAGAGTACTCACAAATATTATAGACTCAACTGTACAATAATGTTATACTCCATTCATGGGATTTATAGGAACTTCAAGGAGTGTGAGTCTCATGAACATTTACACCTTGCTCGTACCCACTCTTAGGCTGTACCATCTATCTCTAGGAGGCCTGGGCCAGTCAAGCCTTGGGTGAATATGTGGCTGCCCAGAAAATCATGTACGCCTTGTGTGATGGATGATAGTGTGTCACGCTGATAGATGATACTGTTAAAAAAGACATTAGAATAGTATTTCACTGTTTACATTTTAAATAACATTTGTCCATACTTACTTACAAAAACTTAAACTACACCTGAAAAATATCCAAAATTCCACCTGATTGTAAACAAACTCCAATTTTTTTTTTTTACAAAATACTCAAAAGACCCTCAGGAATCCAAAAGGCTAAAGTGTTCAATACTTTTTGGATTCCTGGTGATGTTTTGAGTGTTTTGTCATTTTGGTTAAAGAAACTTAGCTAGGGCGATAATGAGCATTTCAATTTCTAGCTTTGACTCTGAGTACAAATGTTAAATTCACATCTGAATTTTCAGATTTTAGATGGCTTTTGACTATTTACACTTACAGAAAAGTACTGGGAAAGTTGGTAAAAGAAATATAAGTTACTAATGTGAATTTATATACACATCGTAAAGCAGGTACATTTGTTACGTCAACTTTTTCATAGACACAAAGTGAAGTACCCTTCAAACCATTTCAACAGTACACATAAATGTAAGAGGCAATATGCACATTTGTAACAGAGATTCCACTGAAGGGGAATTCAGTAAAGTAAAACAGGTATGCTTTTTTGAAGGTTTATTGGCTGTTGGAATGCTTTATTCCAAGATGGAACTGGTTTCATGTATCCTCTACAGAGTTGCTGTACAATCGGTCACTGAAGAATGTCCTGTTTCTGGCTCACTGATTTCTTCAAGAGCTGTATCATCCTATTTTAACAATCACTTGGTAGAGAAAGAGGGAATTGCATAGTTGAGTACATAATAATCTGATCTATGCTTAAAAGATAACATCTTAAATGATTGTACAAGTTCAGAGTGATGGTTCCTACATGCAGAGGTACAGATAATTGTCACACATTTGTAATAGATTTGATTACCTTTAGCTAATAGTTCAGATTTTCAGGTCTAACTGGAATGTGCAGCCAAAGAAAACACAAAATGATAAACAGGGTCTATATTACAAAATCAACCACTTAGCTTGTCGAACACCCAAACCTCGACAGCTAAATAGCAAAAGGTTTAAACAGCAAAAGGTTAAAACCGCGAATGGCCACTTCCGTAAAGTTTTTCATAGGGAAAAACTTCACTTCGCTATCAGACAATGAAACAAACTTTTAAACCCTAATTAAGTGGGGGGCTTCACCCCACACCCCCCTAACTAAGTATATCAACTTCGAGAGATCACTCTACATTGGGGAAAAGAGCACATTTCTGATAACAGCCAAGGAAATTTTTTCCCTGTGAAAAGATTTGTGGAACTGGTTGTTCACGGTTTTAAGCTTTAGCTGTCGACCTTTCGGTGTTTGACAAGCTAAATGTTTGCTGTAATAATGTAGACCCAATAAACAGGATATACCTTTGGATGTGGTACTACAGATAAGGAGGTATGTAACTCTGAAGAGACTTATTGGACACTCATTACATTTTTTGAGAGTTGCAGTGATTTCTATGAAATGATTCATCCACGATTGCACCCAGGTTTTTAATGTTGTTTGCATAATCAATGCTGTGACTATTGCTTGTTCTGATATCAAACAAGATTATGTATTCTATACTGTTTGCACAGAGCATGAAACAATTGCTTTGACTTTCTAATGACAGTGCTACTGTTTTGTAATAAACACTCATGAATCAAAACACACAATAAGAAGAATTATTAAAAAATGCAGTGGGTCAGCCCCTCTGTATCAGGAAAATGTAGTTATCTAGCTAGTTGTTTTTTATTTGCTTGTTTGTTTGAATTTGCTAACCAGGGTACAGCACTGATTAAAAAATGACAGGTTTCTGTCTCATATGAGAAAAAGAAAAAAATGTACAGCAACTATGATATAATGAGAGAAGACAACACAATTTTAGTAAATAAATATACATAACAGATATGACCAGAAGGGTTAAAAAAGTGTCAGATGAAAAATATAATGCACAGAGTTTGGCGGAGGATATATATATATATATATATATATATATATATATATATATATATATATATATATACATATATATATATATATATATATATATATATATATATATATATATATATATTACACATATAGGATTATGTTATGATGGGGATAAATACAAAGGATTAAATTGAATCCAGACAGAGTATTTGCATTTTGCTTGATTCTTAAGATAGTTTTTTAGATGTGCTCAGAATTTGGGATAAGAAATATCTTTGAGACTGGAGGGGGGAGATTTCTAGAGTTTGGGTGATAGTATAGAAAAAATGCTCTGTAGCATGCACTTTTTACTTTAGAGTTTGTAATAGTGGACCTGCATCATTGATGCTGCTTTGATTACATGGGGGGCAGATTACGTGGTAATGGAGAGGGTGTGTGAATGAGTAGAAGTTTGAATAGTTGTGATCCAAGGAGAAGATCAGCACTTTGTTTGACTAGAAGCCATTTAGCTCATTCCAGAGTTAAACAGTGATATTCACTTTTCTGGAAAAAAGTGTGATAAATCCGCAGACTCTTTTTTACATAAATTGGATGACAGTGATGCTTATTTTGGATACAGCTGTTACCAAAGAAAGACAATAATCAACATGTAAAAGGAATATAACTTTCCCTATACCTAAGCTAGTATAGTAGGCTAAAAAGAAGATTATATTTGACCCAGAAAAAGAGTGAATGAATATCTTTGTGTGTATTATCAAGGTGCAGATGGAAACTGTGAGAAGGGTCTATTGATATTCCAAGTTATTTTGAGAAGGGTCCATTGATATTCCAAGTTATTTAATTGTGTTGAAATTGTCTAGTAAAATGTTGATCAAAGAATAAAAGGGAGTTTTGGGTTCTACTGAGTTTCTGCCTGGTCTTGAACAGTACGATTTTCTGTTTTTGAGGAGGTAAGTGTTATGTCTTTTTTGTTAATCCGGTGGAAAAGGAAACTGAACTCTGTTTGGAGTTCATGTTGTGCAGGTGGTGATGGATTAAAGTGGAAAAAGACAGTGTTATCAGTGTAACATAAGAGTAGGAGGTGGGGCAGATCAAATAGAAGTTTGTTAACATGAACAGATAATAAATCAGGGGCAATAATGAAACCTTGTGGGACTCCTTTAATTTGTGGGGCTGCAGATGAGGTTGATGAGTTGACGCTAACAATAAAGTTGTACTTACTGAGATAATTGTGTAAGCAGGTAGAGGCTTCTGTGTTGATGTCTATTTCATTTAAGTGGTCTAAGGGTGAAATGAATGACCAATCAAAGGCTCTGGTGAGATTAATGAAGATGGATCTAGTAAGCATACCTTTGTCCCTCTCCAAAAAATGTAATCAAAGAGAGTATAGACTAGAATCAGTTCTGCTTACATGAAAGAAGGCAGTACCGTCTAAAGTATTTTTAGAGGTGGGCATAAACAATCCATTCTAGAATATTCCACAAAGTACATTGAATGGAAATGGGACAGTAGTGTAATGTTACTGAGGGATTTTTTTCTTTGTTTGGGTAAAGGTTTAGCAATAACTGTTTTCCAGTGTCAGGCATATTATTATTTGATAAGTAGGGATTGTATATATGTAGTAGAGGGTTTATGATATAATCACAACAGCATAGTATAAGCCCGAGGTAAAAGTTGTCCATATTGGGAGGATTAGCTAGTTGTACATGCACTAGAATAGGTGAACTTTCTTTAACTATAATGTGCTTGAAGTAAACTAGAGAGATATATATGGGGAATAAAAAGTGTGAAAGAAGTTTGGAGGTGGGACTGATGTTAGGATGGGAGGGTCAGTGAATTAACCGAGGGAATCATTAGTGTGCAGGTAAAACATGTAGTCTGGGATGAAGAGGGTAGTCTGTGGTTAGTAAATGAGTTGACTTCTTTTCAGAATCTTTTAGGTCTTTCTTTGTAAGGACTTTTGATAACATATCAGAGTGTGACTTTTTTGTCATACTATGGCTTGCTTTACTAAGTTAAAAAGCTGGGTGATATGCTTCTTGGTAGTTGATGTGAAGTTTGATTTCCAGGTATGTCAGTTTTTTTTCTGAGCTATAGTAGTGATTTAGGCTCATATATAAGCAATTGGACTGCATTTGTCTTGGATAACATTGATAACAAACAAAAACAGAGGGTTTTGGAGTAGTAAGTAAAAATCTGTGTAGTAGATCAGCCCCATAGTAGGAATCTCTTCGATTAAGAATAGGAGAACAGTCAAGGATTGAAACAATTGAATGCTGTTAGTAAAAGGGGATTTTTTTAACTGGGTATTGAATGTAGAAGCTGATGGGGCAGTGTCAGCTTAAAAATTGTAAATGAAGTGTAATGTGAGAGAGCAGAAATGGTCTATTGGTAATAAATATGACCAATAAGGAGTAGTGTACCGATTTTAGGTCAAACCAGGTGGGTGATGCACTAAAAAGGCTGTAACATCATATTGGATGGAACTAAGTAGAGTGATGTTAATATCTCCGAGAACTATTTGGAGATTTTTTATGCAGATGATATGTTAAGTTTAAGGTTTTTTAATTTATCTAAGAAGAAGGGAAGGGAAAGCTGAGCTACTGTAATGTGTGTGTTTGTGTGTGTGTGTGTGTGTGGGGGGGGGGGGGGGTTGAGAGGATTGTATTTGGGGAAGTATCCAGTCAAGTAACATGCTTGAGTCAGCCACAGCTTGGGCAAGAAGGATGCCTGTCAATTTGAAGACATCAAAACTCTTGAGGAGTAGGTACATCTGGACCAAAATCTTGACAGCTAGTTAATATGGAATTTACACACCTGACAGCATCACTCCTCTAATTTCCAGTAGGATTACGTTGTACTACCACACAGATGCACAAGATTAAGAATCTGAGTGACAAAATGACACAACATACAAGCAAAATAATTATGTTTTATTCAGAATAATCTTACTGTGTGTGTGACTTGAACAGCTTCACACTGGTAGATTGAGCATTTTATAAAGACTTACAACCTTCCACACATTTTGTAACATGCTGGTACCCTGTCTAAAGAATTATAACCTTCCACACATGTTTTAACATGCTGGCACCCTGTCCTGCTGCTGTACATTTTTTTACTGGTAGTAACTTAACTATATAATCTTCCTCTCTCTCCTTAACGCCCTAATGTCCTAGTTCCCCCTGATAAAAAGCTGACAACAGACACTCATTTCAAAGTCCTAAGTATGTGGACAAACCAAGCACATCATCTTTGGTTTAAAGTCAGCAAATCAAATACAAAATAAATGAAAACAGGCATTTATAAAGGAGTTTCTGCTGTGTTATTTAAAACATATACATGGACTAAGTTGTATCTGCTATTTAAAAAGTTGCAAAGGACAGCACTGACAAATAAAACAGTATGAGATAGTTACTGTAATCATTTACTTCACAATACATACCAATGAAATTATTTCTTGTTTTCTTAACAAAAATAATATTTGCTTCCTTCCTAAATTTCAGAAAGCTTTGTTTAGCTAAACTACATTTATTAGCCTTGCCTTATAGAAATACTTCCAGTACAGCATGTCTGGTGCTGTAATAAACTGCCCTGCATCAAAGATGTGACACATCCATGTGATTAAGTAATTCTGTACACTAAATATTCTATAAATACAAAAAAAAAAAAAAAAAAAAACACTGCTTACAGAGGCAATAAGTTAAGAATAAGAGAAAAAGTAAAAGATATTAATATTAGAAGATATTATATTTACCACATTTACTTTTGAGCACATGTAAGGGAATGCTACTACTGCAAAAAAAGAAAAAAAAATATATATATATATATATAAATTAGCATAATTCACTAAATAAAAAGCGTGGTAAAAAGAACATATATAGAAATGTTGCTCCTGGCAGAAGTCTATAAAGAGTAGTAGAAAGGTACATCTGATTTATCTATGCTATATCTTACAATATATTTAGTTTCTTACAGTGCTGTACTGAGTACTTCACTGCGCGTATGCAGTAAAACTTCTGCAAAATGCCTTTCTTTGCAAACTTTTGAATGATTTGCTGATAGAAGCAATAAAAATAAACACAGTTCATCAGCAAAGTACTTAAAGCTGGAAACCATGTAGACCAACAATGTTCGTTGCTCATAGCTCTCAAGTAATACTTTCATCACTGAGACATTCACTTTGCAACCATAATCAGCCATAGCTGCAGTTCTAATGACATTACCACAGTTTATTTTACATTATGTTTTGCTTTCTTTTTATTTAAAAGTTGTTTGTCAGAGAATGTTGATTATACACGACCAATTTCAGTCTTAGCCAGGCAATAAAAAGAAACTTTGAGATAAGAAGAGTATAATAAAAATGGACATCTGGTAATATACTGTTATCAGCTAACAAAAATGAGAAGTATATATGTATTTGTAATATATATATATATAGATGCGCGTGCGCATGTGTGCGTGTCTTATTTACAATAAATCATATTTATAAAGTGAGATGAGGTGAGATGTCCATGTGATAATTACGCTGTGAAGGATCTAAGAGTCTACGAGTAGATGGAAGCAGAGGTTATGTTATGCAAAAGATTATGACTGAGAAGTGTAGGATGATGCAACAGAATGCTCCATTTGAGGACACTGAGTGTTACTAGTACAAGAAAGAGAGAGAGAAGTTAGGTGACATGGGTGGATGAGAGGCAATGACATTTGACTGATAGGAGGAGGTGGCCCTTTAAATGAGAAGATTTTTACTTGTAAGGGAATACATTCCCATAGTTGTGTACTAAGTATAGGGAAGCAATGATCTCTACAGGGGTTACAGTATGATTTCAGAGTGGTTGTGGTTTGTAAGGCCATGATTAAGATTGTCCAATTAGTTTGGCTGTATAGGGAGAGAATTCTGGTTGACTAGGAATTTAAATATATGGGATTCTAGGAATAGGTTAGCACTTTGTTGAACAAGGAACCATTTTACTTTTTTTAGTGTTTTACAGTGGCATTCATTCTTTGGGTCTGGATATTAAATCTACACATTTTACATTTTATTATTTTTTGAAAGTGTATGGAATGTGTTTTTGATGCTGAGCTAGGAGGTAGAGGCAGTATTCAGGTCAGGAGAGTAGAATGCCTTTGCCTTATGGCTTTTTCTGGAGGTTTCTGGAAGTTGTAATATGAAAGAAGGAGATTTTTACTGGCCCAAAATAGGGGAGCATTAACATTTTAGTTGAGGTGGAGGGAGAAGTTAATGAAACATGTGACATCAGAGCTGCAGGCATAATCTGAAGATGCAATAGCCAGCCTGATGAAATAACTATAAACAGATAAAGATTTTAAAGGGGATGCTCATTATTTCAAAACTGGAAGTTAAGATTTTGCTTACTTAAATATGGTTTGTTAGACATAAATATTGTATTCTCTTTGTATAGGCCTACAAATGCAACCATATTAAAGCAGGCGTATATCTTCATTTTATGTTTTACATTTTAGATTAAAGGAATGTTTCAGAGAAAGATGAAGGAGATGAAGGAGACATACCTCCCTTGACTACATGAAAAGAGACAGAGGAGCTCTCTGATTATGTAGCCCAGGCCGGTATGACACTGACCTTGAGCAGCTTCTTACCCTTACGAAGAATGATGCCACAGTATAAAGACAAAATGATCAATTTCAACAATTGGCTTAAGTATTGGTGTCATTCAAAGGGGATCTAGTGTCTGTCTGCCTGGGATGACATGCTCGACAAGCCGTGCTGCTTCACAAGGGACGGCTTGCACCTGTCACTCCTGGGCTTTCGGATATTGGCAAAGGCTCTTGCCACCCCCGTAGTGTCTTTTTTAGGCAAGGCTCAAAAGACAAACCCACCTCATTAGACAACACAAGTAGAAAAAAACTTAGGGTAATGTTGCTCAATGCCAGAAGTCTAAACCTCAAGATGCACACTCTCAAAGCCCTCCTCAGTATGGAGAACATTGATGTCTATGCAGTGACAGAAACCTGGTTCAAGGCTCCCAAGAGCACTCTAGCACTACCAGGTTATACCTCATATCATGCTTTTCGGCCTCAAAACTTGGACCGAACCACAAAAGGAGGGGGAGTATCCATTTTCATCAAGGATACCCACACCTCCAGGTTAGTGGCATTGCAAGAAGCATCAGAGACCATCCATGTGCAACTAACAGTGGGCAAAACTGCCTTCCAGTTTGTAGCATGCTACAGACCACCCTCTAAACTCAGAACCCCACTCGGCCTTCCTGAAGACACTGGAGAATATGAAGATCTCTCCAAACACCATCATATTGGGGGACTTCAACTACCCAAACATAGACTGGGAGCATTACTCAAGCCCCAACACCCTAACCCAAAGGTTCCTAGAATTCATAAACTCAAATGCTATGGAACAACTAGTCACCACTCCCACAAGAGGGGAAAAAATACTAGACCTGATCATCACAAACATGGGGACACAATGTTCCATGCCAGAAGTATACCCCTCATTGGTAAGATCGGACCATAAATGAATCTCACTGGAAATCCACATCCCGCCCCCACCACCAGCACAGAAGACCACAGTGAAGAACGTCTCAAAAGCCAACTTCACACTTCTTAAAACCAAAGTGGAATCCTTCAAGGTCCCCGGGCCAGTGGAAACTACAGCCCAATCTGCTGAATCCTTTATAAACGCATTCTATGGATACCTTCAGGAATGCATGGATCATGCAATCCCAAATAAAACCAAGACCCATTCCCCCAAAGGCAGGCATCCTGTCTGGTGGACCCCAGCCATAAATAAGCTATACAGCAGAAGGAGGAAGCTACTACATGATAGAGCAAAATCCCTAGAAGGGAAGGCATCTCTGATCAGTACTAGCAAAAAACTACGATCACTCATAAAATCATCCAAGGCCAGCTTTGAGAGAAAAATTGCACAAGACACTAAAGATCATCATAAGGCTTTCTTTAGTTATGTTAGAAACCTGGGTGGCAACTCCCAGATATGCTCAGAGTTAGTCCATAATGACAAAAAATACACTGAACCCACAGACATTGCCAACATCCTGGCAGACAGGTTCAGTGCAACCCCCCCCCCAAAGGGACAAATATTTATCCCAGCAGAGTGTTGCCTCCTTGACATCTCAGATGCCCAGGTGAGAGCCGCCCTCTCCAAAGCAAAAAACCCAGCATCAATGGGACCAGATGGTGTTCCGGGCTGTGTGCTACATGAACTCCAAGAAGAGCTGAACCCACACATAAGGCTGCTGTTCAGTCTCAGCCATACTACAGGACATGTACCCAAAGAATGGCATACAGCAACAGTGGTCCCACTCCACAAAGGAGGTGCTTCTACAGACCCTGGAAACTACCACCCCATAAGCCTGACTAGCCTGGTCTGCAAAGCTATGGAGAGGATCATTATAGAACTCATAAACAAAGACATTGGGGACCTACAGACACTGGATCCTACCCAATTCGGCTTTGTTAAGGGTAGATCCTGCCTCTTGAACCTGGTCGACTTCTTTAAAACAGTCACCAAGGCCATTGATGAGGGTAAGGTAGTTCACACAGCCTACCTGGATCTCGCAAAAGCCTTCGACACAATACCCCACTCGAGCATCATAGACAAGCTCTCCAGCTTAAATATAAACCCCTATGTCATAAGATGGGTTGCAAACTGGCCAAAGGACAGAACACACATGGTCAGAATTGCTGGAGCCATGTCAGACTCTAAACCAGTCACAAGTGGCATCCCACAGGGCTCAGCCTTGGGACCTCTCTTATTCGGTATATATTTTTCTGAGGTACAGGCTAACATGGGAGGACTGTGGCTGACCAAGTTCGCAGGTGACTGCAAACTGGGCGCCATAATTGACACTCCAGTTGACACAAGCATCCTCCAAAAGGGTCTCATAGAAATGGATAACTGGTGCCAGAGCCATGGCCTTAAACTAAATGCCAAAAAGTGTATAGTCATATCCTTTGGGTAAAACAAAGTGCCCACAAATTACCACATAGGTGGTAATCCATTAAGTACGCAAGAAGTAATTAGGGACCTAGGGACCCAGGTTGATAGTAACCTCTCATTTGACAATCACATTGCCAAAGTGGTTAGAAAGACCTTCTATATAGCCCACCTTATCATGAAAGGATTCACATCTAGATCAAGGGAGGTCATTGTGCCCCTTTACTCTTCTCTCATCAGGCCCATAATTGAGTATAATGCCCCATTTGGGATGTACCTTACCCGACACCTGCAGCAGCTAGAAAGACCCCAAAAGTACCTCACAAAGAGGATCAAGGGACTCAAACAGATGCCATATGCTGCTCGGCTAAAGAAATTCCAGCTCTACTCAGTTGCACACTGCCTACTCAGAGGTGGCGATCTATGCCTGATGTACAAAGCCATGTCCAACCCGGAATTAATGGACATGCTCCATCTCAGAAAATCCAAATCCCTTAGAGCTACGCTATCGAGAAAATTGAACCTCAGCACAGAAATAAATAGGACATGCTGGAGGGACAGATTCATAACCCAGAGGCTCCCTTCACTCTGGAATAGAATCCCAGTCCATGTTAGGCAGAGCCCCTCACTGACTCTCTTCAAGAGGAATCTTGACGAGTGGATGGGAGATCGTAGGTTTACCCCAGGGGTCACTTATGTGTCACTGCTAGACAGAGGCACAGTAAATTATCCTTAAAAAGGGCACTGTAAACTCATTCCAAGGGGTGGTGAAAGCCAAACACACTCTGGCTAGGTTTGTAAATGCCCTAGGGCAGATAGCCTAGTATGAACCTATGAAAATGAGCTCAGAGAATTAACCTTCAGTCAAGAATACTGATAAGTATGAAATGTGCTAACAGAATGTGCAGTACATTGAGTGCAAACAGATCCCGTTTTGATAGCATGAGGCTTGGGAACCAAGGTTAAAGAAGTACAGAGCTTGTAGGAAATTTACAGGGTTTTGTTATTACCAGGAGAGATACTTCGGATACAGACGTCTGTAAGTTCAAACTGATATGCAGAAAGTCATTGCAGTGCCACCCACAAAAGTTTGGTACTGACGCATTAGACTGAGTGCAGAAGTCAGGTCAAAGATCCAGCATTCTAGAAACAACAGAAAGCTGGGCAGTTAGTATCAGTTATGCCATTCAGGAGGAAAGGAGCAATTCTGAGTACAGAAGCTAGACAGTATAATGAGTTCAGAAGCTACGGACAGTGTAGTTCAGTCTATTTCAATTTATCAACGCAGTTATTTAAGACAGTAAGACTTGATTTAGATATTGTTGACACCTACCGCCATTCTAAACTACATTCATCAGATCTGGTATGCAGATTTTTATTCTAAAAGGTATAAAAAGATCTGGCATATAAAGCAGTAGCTGATATCTATGACACTTGTTCAGCACAGATCTGAGTAAACAAGATAAATACATTTATTCCAGTTATTTCCAGTATTTCCAGTATTATACAGTTCATTCATTTCTTACAAAGACAAAAATCAATGGTAAATAGTGGACACTTGTGAGGCGTATAAAAAGTTATAGTTTTGGGGTGACTTGTATAGTTCGTAGACAAACAGAATGAGGCTCGCCACAGCACAAAGTAAAATTAGAACACAATTTATTGACTGTAGTAACCAAAGTAAACGCTTTCACGTTTTACAATGCTTCATCAGACTTTTAAAAGTTTGATGACACATTCTAAAACGTGAAAGCACTTACTTTGGTTACTGCAGTCAATAAATTGTGTTCTAATTTTACTTAGTGCTGTGGCGAGCCTCATTCTGTTTGTCTACGAATTATTACATTGAATCTGAAGAGGCTCCTAACCCAGAAGCTGGTTTGGTTTGATTTTTCTTCTGACTTGTATAGTTGAGGAGTACCACTCTCATTTCTGGGGCCTGGTCTACCATCCAAGTGGTTCTTATAACCATGGAGAAGAGATAAGTTGTCATATTTAAGCCACGATGCTGCAATACCTAACAATTCCGAGTATGAAGAGTGACAAAAGCACTAATTTGGTGAGTTTTGTTTTAGACACTCTGTGGAATTTTTTAAGGCATCAGAAAAGATAGAGAGGCTGGTCCTGGGTTATTTTCAGTGTAATAGTATAATCTGGGTTAACATGTAAAGGTACATGGGTAGTTTAACAAGATAGTTGCAAGCAAGTATATGAGAGAATACTTTGAAACAGGAGAATGCAGAGAACTAAGGTATTTGCCAGCCTAGAGTGGAATGAGTAGGAGGGAAACTAAAGGTCCAGTAACAGGTGGAGACAGACAAATGTGTCATAATTTAGAGGCACCTAACCAGAATGGAAACAGATAAATATCTGCACTCCTGGTGTATTGCAAATTGAAATGTTTTAAGTTGATCTGAAAACAAGGTGTTACAAAGAAAACAGTAGGAGTAGAATGTTAGTGCACTGGAGGAGAAAGCAATGCATGATCATTGCACAGACAGTTAGGGAGCTATAGAAGTTTGTTAATTAATATATACAGTATATCAGTGGTTTAATGGAGACAATGGAAAGCTAAAAAGTGTATATATAAACAAGAATTGAATGTGAGAAAAGGAGGTTAGAGAAAGTGGATTCTAAAAAAAAATAAAAAATTTGGAGAGGGATAAACAAACTGCTCCACCCTGGTCAAACCTCCACCCCCACCCCCTCAACTTGCAACCTTAAAACTCCAGAGGAAACTGCTAACATCATTAACATTTTTTTTACCCAAACCATCCAATCACTAGCTATCCAACTACCCCCCAGAAGCTCCTTTCAAAACTCCTCCACAACCACTACCCCACTCCCTTTCGCCTTCCAACCTGTATCTACATCGACCATCCGATCTCTAATTAACAAACTAAAGCCCACTACCCTGGCAGCTGATCTCCTCCCACCAGAATATTTACAAAAAGGGGCAGATGCCATTGCATACCCTGTCATGATCATAATAAACCGCACCTTGACTGAAGCCATTATCCCCTCTCTCTGGAAGGTTTCCAATGTCAGTCCCCTTCATAAAGGAGGAAATTCATTAGACCTCTCAAACATCCGACCAATAGCCATACTATCACCATTGGCCAGAATTATGGAAAAGTGCATCCACAACCAATTAATGCACTATCTCACCCAAGATAAACTACTGGCCAACTCTCAGCATGGTTTTAGGCCACACCACAGCACCACATCAGCCATCCTGTCCTTCTCTAACTCTATCCACATCAACCGAAACAATAACAAATTTACCTCTGCTCTCTTCCTAGATCTCTGTAAGGCCTTTGATATGGTCAAGTCACCAACTGCTTCTCCGTACCCTGAAGGAACTGTCACTGAATACTAGCTGTATTAAATGATTACAATCTTACCTGTCTGATAGACAATAAGTAGTTTTATGCCAGAATACGCTATCCACACATCTACCCATTACTCTAGGAGTCACCCAAAGCTCCACACTAGGACCACTACTCTTCTCAGTCTTTATCAATGACCTACCCACCATCACTCCCAAGGCCACCTGCATCCAATACATGGACGACTGTACTTTAATATGTACCGACTCCTCCTCAACTGAGCTTATGACCCTAACTCAGAATACTTTCAATGATGTAGAAAAATGGTTCGCAAACTGTCAGCTTCTATTAAACCCCAACAAAACTAAACTGCTCATCTTTCCCCCACCTGCAAATCCTCCTCACCATTCTTTACTATAAGTTCCAACAATGGCACCACTATATCTCCAGATACTCACACAAAACTCCTGGCTGTCACAGTAGATAACACCTTAAAATATGATATCCATGTCAATAAAACCATCAAATCTGTCAACAAAATACTGGGCTCCCTATACAGCATCAAACCCTTCCTCACTCCTTTTGCAAGAACCACCATCACTCAGTCCCACCTACTTTCTACCCTTCTCTATGCCTCCCCCCTCTTCACTAACCTGAACCAAGCCACCCTTACCAAACTTGCTAGTTGTTACATCCATATTGCTAGATTTGCTACAGGTGCTACCTCTAGGACCCACCATTGTATCAACCTAACTCAACTAGGATGGCTGGAGTGGCCCAGTCTTCTCTGATACAACCAACTTGTAATAGCCCTCAAAATACTATATCAACCTAAAAAACACTAGCACTAAATAAGATCATCAAACCATACAGCAACCTGAGGTCACGGTACTCTGCTGACAAACTGCTGGTACAAACAACTAAGAGCATAAATGTGGCTGGGGACTCTATTCGCCAACTCAGTAGGCAAAACTTGGAATATGCTACCTGCCGAACTTACTCACCAATCCTCCTTAACCCAGTTCAAAAAAAGCCTCAAACTACACTTCCAACAGCATTGGCAATGTTCCTGCTTAAACCCCGACTAATCACCACCCGCTGTTCCTGCAAACTCTCCCTAAGCATTTCAATCATATACTCTAATAAGCGTATGAATTCTTGATGGGACTTAACCTATAACTGCATGTATTATTGTCTGAAACTGAAGCCGCATGATTTTGATGTTGTCTACTATGTTTTATCTAAGTTTCAAATTGTAAACGTATATATGACCAAATAACCAAAAAATATACACAAAAAAGGTCCGTAGCTCACTGCTAATGCTTACTTTCAAAAATCCCTTTTAATAGAAAATAAACAAAAAACAAACCCCTGAGGGTTAAAAATATTATACCCTCAGGGGTTTGTTTTTGTTTATTTTCTATTAAAAGTGATTTTTGAAAGTAAGCATTAGCAGTGAGCTACGGACCTTTTTTGCATATATTTGGTATATATTTTTGGTTATTTTATCTAAGTTTGTAACTCAACTGAAAACTGCATATTATACTTGTCTCTAAATGTTTCTGTTGTTCCTAATGTATTTGTACTCTGCTTTCTGGAGCTTTTCTCCCCGGGCCTCCGCTGAAAATGGACATATATCCAGTCGGACATTCCCGGTAAACAAATGTAAAATAAATAAAATAAATAAATGTAAGCTAAGAGAATGAGAAAAGACATACAGAATTGAAACTTTAATAGAGGTTGATGTGTGAAATGATATAAATGTAAGACTTTGTTTAACAGGGTTTTTGACATGATTGATTGTATAAGTGGAGCATAGAGATAGAGCTGAAGACATGGGAGGTGGTTGGTGAACTGGGGGGGCAGAATATGGGGGAGGCTGATGAACTGGGGATGGCAGGGGAATGAAGCAGGCCATGGGATTCAGTATGTGCATACACACAATAACAAGATCCTTCAGGAAAAGCAACTTTGCATTGAGGATTGTTATGGGAAATATATAGATGCCAGAGCTGTCATGCATGGGGTTGCATCCCCATACCAGTGATACTAACATATACCAGTTTCAAGATTATTACACCTTAGAGAAATGAGAAATCCTCAAGATATTGAAAACTTGACCTTCAGGTTCAGAACACAGTTTTTGCACATTAATTTATGCACATAAAAGGGCAATTACTAGTGTGTAAAATGAAGCCTGGCATCCACTTGCTTTTTAAGTGAGAATCGTGATTCACAAAATACTTTTTTCGAGTAAATAAAAATTAGTCAGCAGTTTCCTTTCAGCCATGCTTTGGTTTTCAGCTGAGCACAATAAGGCACTGTCTGTATGTTGACACACAGTGATGTTATCACAGCATTTAGCAATGAATTTACATACAATTTAAAAGTAGTAGGCCCATAACTAAGTCCAGCAGGACATCTGTCACTCATGTCCTGATCAGAATTTCCTAATTGATTAGCTATTTTTGTCAGAGAAATAACTTGCAAACTAGTTATCATATTATTATGTAGTTTTATGAAGCCTGTGTAAAATTGTCAAAAGCCTTTGTTTACTCCAAGTGGTGACTGGATGTCACTTGTTCATTTCTAAACATTTCCCTTATGCACTTAGCAGTTAGTAATGCTGCAGTGTTGTATTGACTGTATATCCCTTTCTAAATCTGTATAGTGAGTTGCTCTAGATACCTTTTGATTTGGTGCATTTAGTCAGTTGCTGGTGCACAATATGCTCATATATCTTTTAACATTGTGTTTACTATGGCAGGAAAGAGCACTACATATGCGATGTTTGCTCTGAGAGTGTTGCTGGAGAAGTACAGAGAAGGTCAGAAGGAGTTGCATTTTGTCTTTGTGGATTTAGAGAAAGCATATGACAGGGTGCCTAGAGAGGAGTTGTGGTATTGTATGAGGAAGTTGGGAGTGTCAGAGAAGTATGTAAGAGTGGCACAGGATATGTATGAGAGTAGTGTGACAGCGGTGGGAGTGATGGATGCGTTTAAGGTGGAGGTTGGATTACATCAAGGATCAGCTCTGAGCTCTTTTTTATTTGCAATGGTGATGGGCAGGTTGACAGACGAGATCAGACAGGAGTCCCCGTGGACTATGATGTTTGCAGATGACATTGTGATCTGTAGTGAGAGTAAGGAACAGGTGGAGGAGACCCTGGAGAGGTGGAGATATGCTCTAGAGAGAAGACGAATGAAGGTCAGCAGGACTAAGACAGAATATATGTGTGTGAATGAGAGGGAGGATAGATGAATGGTGAGGATGCAGGGAGTAGAGGTGGTGAAGGTGGATGAGTTTAAATACTTGGGATCAACAGTTCAGAGTAATGGTGAGTGTGGAAGAGAGGTGAAGAAGAGAGTACAGGCAGGATGGAGTGGGTGGAGAAGAGTGTCAGGAGTGATTTGTGACAGACGAGTACCAGTAAGAGTGAAAAGGAAGGTCTGCAAGAGGGTAGTGAGACCAGCTTTGTTATATGGGTTGGAGACAGTGGCACTGACAAAAAGGCAGGGGTCAGAGCTTAACATGGCAGAGTTGAAGATGTTAAGAGTTGCACTGGGTGTGACGAGGATGGACAGGATTAGGAATAAGTATATTAGAGGGTCAGCCCAGGTTGGAAGGTTTGGAGGCAAAGCCAGAGAGGCAAGATTACGTTGGTTTGGACATGTGCTGAGGAGGGATGCAGAGTATATTGGGAAAAAGATGCTAAGGATGAAGCTGCCAGGTAACAGGAAAAGAGGAAGGCCTACAATAAGGTTTATGGATGTGGTGAGAGAGGACATGCAGGTGGTTGGTGTGACACGGCACGATGCAGAGGACAGGAAGAAATGGAAACAGTTGATCTGCTGGGGCGACCCCTAATGGAAGCAGCCGAAAGAAGAAGAAGAAGATGGCAGTTGGTCTGTATGTAACTCCTTTGTGAAGTGACTATTTTCTATGCTTTCTGTCTAGTAGAGGGCTATTATGTGTGCTTTTTTATACAAGGCATGCACCTGAACATCTCTAATGCTTCTGTCTACCTTTATGTGAGGAGAATGGTAAGAGAATATGCTGTCAGTTTTATGACTTGATGATGGGGACCATCCGATCTGGCAGGATCTTAGCATTTGATTTTCTTACTCTGACCATACTGACCACCTACAAATGGAATTAGCTAATACTGCCATACAAAAGTAGTGATTCTGATTCTGTGGTATTGTGCTGCTGAACGTTTTGACACTATTGCCCTGAAAACATGTTTTCAGGTCTGTTTTGAGTCCAGCCATGTCCATTTACCATTTATGCATCTATTTGTTCCCTGCCATCCCTGTCTGCAATTTTCAGTTTTGCTAGTCTTGTTTTGTATCAGCCTGTATTCATGACTCATTTATGTTTCTCTTTCCTCCCTCCCTCTCATCCATGTCCTTAATTCTAAATTTTGCTTCTCCTGGCTTTTTCCCAGTGAACCCTGAATGATGGCTTCCATTTCTTTTTATGCATATGCTAGTACATCTGTCTAGCCCTATAGGGTCAGCTGACCCTTTCATCCTACCAAGGTTTGTGATAATCCCATGCTGGATAACTCCTGAACTACTGTTTCTGCTGTCGTGTGCAGTATTGCAAAAGTAATAGGCTATATGGCTAGTGAACATTTCATTGACTTGCAGTACTTGGACACCTTCTTGCATACACACACACACACACACACACACACGTATCAATGAAAGGCAGACCTTTTGCTTACACCGGCGATGCAAGGATTCTAGAGCTGATGATGTTGAAAGAGCCCTTCTGCATCATGAGTGCAGGATGCTTTGATCAATTAAAAAAAAATATATATATATATATATATATATATATATATATATATATATATATATATATATATATATATATAGCTAGATACATAGATGCATACACTTAATTGAATGCGTTCATGGTTTTTTTTTTGTTTTGTTTTTGTTGCGTGCTAGAATGACTACTCCTCATCTTTCAAATGTAATAGGAAATACACAATCCAGAATGTTAAAAATGTGCCTGTCAATGACGCATAACAGTTACAGTAAAAGAAGAAAGAAAGGGTTGGTTGATGGAAATAATATATTTGTGGGTTGCATTGTTTAAAATTAAAACTTTATGCAAATAATCCTGATAAAAGTGCTTACTTTGGCTCAGAATACTGCCAGATCTAGAGTGCAAAGCACTGCAATATTGCAAGATTAAGTGGTCACATTTATTAGTATAAAGAACAGTCTCCTGTGCAATTAGCTGGCAAACATATGTATAGGCTT